>NW_009925233.1:868-25285 GCF_000696875.1 Nestor notabilis | reverse complement strand
CGTGGTGGCCGGGGGCTGCCTGCTCAGCACACAGGCCACCAGCGTCCCCTTCCTCTGCATCTCCATGGGACTCCTCCTGGGTGAGCAGCCTGCGACTCGGGCACTGATTTCCCTGGGCACCATGAGTAAAACCAGCTCCTTCAACATTACACCGGGCAGTTCCTTTACTACTAGAGCATCCCCAGCTCCTTCCCATGGGATGTTGTGTGAAATCCCAAAGCTTCGTGCTCAGGAGCATAAAACACCACTTTCAACACACTAATCTCAACTAACCTTGATTTTTTTCTGGACCCAGCATGTATCCTGGCCTTTTAAACCCCTTACTAACAGTGCACAGCCTCAATACCCCCATATGCTAAATACCACACACGAAACCTTGTTCTCCACTGACTGCACCAGCAGAAGTCCCCCACTTTCAGCCTATGAACCCTCCACTCTGCAGACAATGACCGTGGGATGTTGTGACATTGAATCCCTAAATGTCATGATATAAAAAGTCAATTTTGGGGCATGAACAGCTCATTTCTGCCCCTCACCACAGGTATGGGCTTCGCCTGCCTCTACCAGGCAGCCGCAGTGATGACGGCCAAGCGCTGCAGGACACGGCTGGCCTTCTCCAACGCCATCGCCCGCTCTGGGATGGGACTGACGTTCCTCATAGCACCATTCACTCAGCTTCTCATCGATTTTTATGGCTGGCAAGGTGAGCCCAGCTCCCATTTCTTCTAATTCATCAGCATTAGGAGGGCGTTTGAGGATATCTCAGCATTAAGAGGGAGTCTGAGGATATCTGGGCAGGGTTAGAGGCTCTTTCGAAAACTTAGAATTGGATGCACTGAGGAACAGCTCTTCTAGGATAGTTTGGGGACATCCTGGTAATGCTTAAACACTTAAATCAGTCATTAAAGTCAAGGCAGAGTCAAACCAGACACCTCAGAAACCAAAACCAGAACTGAAAATCCTGACTTTTAGTACAGTTTCAGGCCACCTTGAAGGTCCATCACATGTGATGGGCTTCTAATGAGGGAAAACAAACCAAGCTCCCAGATCCCAGAGGTGGCTCTGGATTTGTTGTGTGCATCACAGCAAAAGGGACTTCCAGCTGGCAAAAACCAGGATTCAAAGCTTTTGGGGATACCTCCTCCTTACAGCAGAGCTTTCTCCATGTTCAATGCACACTACACCCTTTCTAAAAGATCATTCCCTACCGTGCTCCTCCCTTCCCATGCCAAGGAAAATAAATAGCATCTTCTGCCTTCCCTCAGGTACTCTCCTGATTTTTGGAGGCATCATGTTAAACCTCGTGCCCTCCAGCATGCTCCTGCGCCCCGTCAGCACCCAGCCACCTCGACGCCCCCCTGCTCAAAGTCAAGACCATGGTGGCTCTTCAACAGCAAAGAAGGATTCAGAAACCCCTGATGGATGCTTAGATGAAAGCACTCACAAGGAAATACAGCTTCACAGCACACGGGACCTTCCCACCACAGAGGGATTCACGATGTCCCATGGCAGAGATGTCCCTGCTCCTGTAAATACTTTGGAAAGGGTCAAGAAGCCCACCACGAGCTCAGCAGAAACAGGCACCGGGGCCAAGAGTAGCTACAAAGCCCATCCAGGGACCCAAACAGAAAATGCACAGCCTCTCCTCGACTTCTCCCCACTGAAGGATCCCATCTTCTACATTTTCACATGGTCTTTTCTGTTCTGCCACTTGGCCTATTTCGTGCCCACCTTCCACTTGGTAGCAAGAGCCAGGACGCTGGGCATAAGCAGCATGGATGCCTCCTACCTCATTTCAGTGGCTGGTAGGCAAAAAGAATCTTTTAAAGCCATTTATAATTACAATGATGCTCAAATTGGAAAGAGAAGCAACACAAAGCTTGCCAAGAAATAGTCCCAAATATGGCCCAGAATGAATCTTCAGCCTGTACCCCCCCTTCTGCAAATATAACGGCGCCTTCTGTACATGTACCAAGTCGCTCTCACATGGTGGGTGGTTCTCTCAGCCTAAGCTAGATGATCCCCCACCCCCGCTGCACGGAACAAACACCAGTTTCCAAATACATACGTGCTATCTGTCCTCCTAAAGCCTTCCCACCACCATCCCTGCTTTGCCTAAACCCACAAGCCACAGAAATCCAGAGCCATGCAGCATTCCAAGACCTCAAGTTTGACCCAGGAATGTGTGCAGAGAGAAAAAAGCAGTATTAGGGGGGAAAAAAACAACATTAACTTGGATTTAACTAGTTGAATTTGGCACATTGGCGTCTAAGGGGGGAAAAACAACCCAACCCCCCCCAAAGTACCCCAAATGTGCCTAATTGTAAGTAGAGATTAACATTAAAGTTACACTCGGTTAAGAAAGCAGCTCCAACCTCAGTCATTGTAAAGGTTTTTATTGTACAAAAATAAACTTCTGTATCATATTTAGAAATGACATATGCTGTCAAGGCATCTAGAAGGAGAAGGCAGCAATTAATGTGACATATGGATTAAGAGTGGTCAGCAAGCTATTAGCTGGCACTGAGCACTCCTCTGATCTTCAGTCCATAAGCAAATGGAGCAAGAGATGTAAAAACCAAGTTATCAAAAGTCTGCTGAGCCTTTCAAAAAGGCTGGGTTCTGTCCTTCTTTGCTTCCTTATAGATATTACCATCTCATAAGCATCTTTCTTCTTAATATTCAGCTTTTATTCCATCTCGAAAGAGAGCTCAAAGAGCAAGCTTCTCTTTCCTGGTTTTACTAAAGGGCATTGCAGAGTCTGCCACTGAGTGCACAGCCCTTAATTGAATTCTTACAGACCACTCTGGTGCACCCACAGGCACTTGGCAGTAGCAGGCACCAAGGCAAAGGGGAAAAACAACCCCCTCAAACATTAATTTTACATCAGCCTAAAATCACCTTCCTGTAACTTCCCAGCATTCCAGCCCTTTGCGGTCACACTCCTGCAGCAAGCGGGTGGGGTTGGGATGGGGTTTAGTGCAAAACAGCAAACTAAAGACTAACTAAAGTCTTCTTTGAGGCTCTGGTGGACTCCTCTTCCCCACAGGCATCACGGAGGTGGGCAGCCAGCTCCTCTCAGGCTGGGTGGCCGACAAGAACTGGACCAAGAAGTACCACTACCACGCGGCTTACCTTGTCCTCAGCGGCATCACGAACCTGCTCTGTCCTCTGGCCACCACCTTCCCGTTGCTCATGACCTATGTGGTGGCCTTTGCTGTTTTCTGCGGTGGGTTCATGGCTCTGGTCCTCCCTGTGCTGGTGAGTAGGATGTTCTGTTAATAAACATCAGACGTGGCACTTCCAACAGTATTCCCAATCATCCCAAAGCCCTTCCATAAAGCTGCATTAGCCAGACCTTCCCGAGAGGGCTCTCCCCAGTTGGAGCCCCAAATTGCTTCTCCACCCCACTTACTAGTATCCACAGCCCAAATGTAACAGGAACACTGGGAATTGATTCCAGATTTGTAAGGACCTGGCTCTAATTGCCTTCCACATCCTCCTTTCTAAGGGAGACCACCCCACCTTACAGGTATGGGGATGAATCCATTCATTTCTGAATGCTAATACAGGGTTGTGCACATCCACTCCCAATCCCAGAATGATCTATAACACACACAGAGCAGTCACACGGGATCTGGATATGGAGGTATCATTATCATTTGGCATTTCTTTCTGGGGTGAATTCAGAGTTTAAAACACCTTCCTCATAGTCGTAGCAGCGTTACTAGTTTCAGGAGGTGCCCAAGCAGCTGGAAGGCAGAAAAGCATCTCCCATCCTAGTAATTTCCATGCTGGCCTTAAGGAGGCGAGCGGATTCCAGGCTGGATCAGACCTAGAGGTGCAAAGTCCTTTC
This sequence comes from Nestor notabilis, assembly GCF_000696875.1. Classification (NCBI taxonomy): domain Eukaryota; kingdom Metazoa; phylum Chordata; class Aves; order Psittaciformes; family Psittacidae; genus Nestor; species Nestor notabilis. The sequence continues at coordinate 21,429 of NW_009925233.1, read as the reverse complement.
AAAACTGCAGCTGAAGAGGATGCTCCCCAGTAAAAATAGTAATAATAACAAAATCATTTCTTGTGCTTTCACACATTGAGTCATTTGAAGTCAGTAATTACCCATTTTGGTTTACAAACAGGTGGATCTTGTGGGAGTGCAAAACCTCCACAGCTACTTGGGGTTTGCTGCCTTCTTTGCTGGGATAGCAGCAGTTGGAGGACCTCCTCTAGCAGGTAACTCTTATGTTATGTATAATTATACCCACCACAGACACCCCGTGGTACAACACGCTGGTGGTTCACTCTCCTGCCCGTGTGCATCCAAGGATGGTTCTTCTGTCTGAGTGGGGGAGGGAAAAACAACCATATATCAGGTATTTCTCTCTATACACATATTCCACTCAGGAATTTGCAAAACCCAACTAGTTTAGCAAAAAGCTGCATGGAAAAAGGGCAGCTTAATCCACACACACCCACCCCACCATCACCATCACATTCTACCACAGCACATTCCCAGGGATCTTACCCCCAACGGAGCATTATAACCCTGAACTTGGAACAGAGGGACTGGAGGAGAGGAAGGCAGAGCAAGGACAGGCTCAGCAGCAGCCCCATCAAGCAGAGGCACTGAAACCGAAGCAGAAGTCTCTGTAATCTCATTTTGACGATTACACAGCTCAGCCACAGGAGCTCCTGGGCCCAAAGATAAGGCGGATGAAAAGCTTTTCCTTTCTCTCTCTGCCAGAAAACCGAGGCAGTTCTGAGAATCTGGCAGATTTCAAGTGCTTAGAAGTGAGGCTCCAGGTTCTGCTGACAAGCAAGGCATTTGTTCCCCTCCAAACATCTTGGCCAGGACCAAAGCTTTTCCTTTCCCTGATGACCCTTTAGCCATACCTCGTCGCTGGAAACAGCATCTGAGCTCTTCCGAGGTCCTCATGATGCAAAGAAACTAGGACAAGCTGCAAGGTCAAACAGCAGGGTGAATGATGTCCTGTCACTCACCCAGCAAATGTATCCTGGATAGAACCTGGCAACTTGGTCTTCATTTATTGCTTCCTGCCCCCTGCGATCAGCTGCCTCCGGCCTGCAGCGGCACTTTGCTCAAAGCAGCCCAGGAGTCTGTAAATCCCAGCTCCATGCAGAGGTTTAACAACGCTGCTCTATCATAAGCATGTGAAAAAACCACCAAATTGATTTCCCCAATCAATATTTCTAGGTTGGTAAAACTCGATGTGGATGCAATTTCAAGCAACTAAAGTGTTTCACTGACAGCACGCTTTACACTGTCACAGTGATCCATAGCCTCTATTGGAGCTCTCTTCCACTGATACAAGATGTATGTCCACCCAAAAGCAATCCCTGTGTAACCATCACAGTAAATCCCCTGACACAGTAACATACAGCATAAAAAGAGGTAAATAACTGGGCTCTCTCTTATCCATGCATCACACATGCTGACATAGTGGTTACACTTTCATCCGCTTCCAATATATTTGCACTAATTGGAAGTCTTTTGCCTTCTGAAAGTGCCAACCACTCACCCTGCGAACACCCTGTCTGCATTTTGTAAAGCAAGCAGGTTTCCTGCAAAAAGCCTTCCAGAGAAATCAGTCTTCTTGATATTGGTGGGATAAATAAAGGCCACATAAAGCCAAGAAGAAAAACTCTCGCTGCTCCATCTCCCTGCAGGCAGAGCAAGAGGGAACCAATTCAGAGCTCAGGATCTAGGGTTGTGATCCAAGAGAAATGCTGCAATTTTCTCTTCCACTACAGTATTAAGTGTGAAAAGTGACTATGACCAGAAGCTGCTAACTAGAAGTGTCCAAAAGCACCTGCTCCTTGCAGGATACAAACAGGATATAAATGCTATGCGGGACCATGGGGTTTAGTGCCCCTGATGGCTGCTGCCCTCCCTAAAACCTTCCTTTTAGCATTACAATGTTCTAAAACTCAAGTATTTTTACACAGTGAAACCCAAGGCATCATGAGAACCACCAAGGTTAAAAATGCTTATTTTGCACGCTAGAACAAAGCCTGATCACATGCAACCAAAAGGTGACTTACCTGCAAATCTGTTTAACTACAAGCCCTTAAATCCAGAGGCAGCCTGACGAAAAGCCCAGGGTGAAGAGTTTGAAGGTTCCATCACAGCTCCTCACCCACCAGCACTGCTGGGTACTTCTGCCCTGCTGAAAAACCCCAAACCAAACCAGAACAAGACAGAACAAACATTACTTTGGCAGCCACAAGCAAGCTAAGGAGAGAAGAGTACGTTTTATTTCTGTAAAGCAGCATAAATCAGTAAGTCAAACTGAAAAAGAAATAAACCAAACCCTGTCATCCACAATTACAAACCAGATTCCAGCATCCAGCACACAACCACCAGCCCCAGCAAATCTGGGTGGTGAAAGGGGATGGAGTCATTTGAAAGCTGTGCTGGCACGTGAATTGGGATGCTCTCATCTCAATTTTACCTGCACCTTCACACCAGGTATTGCTGCTTAGAAATAAACAAAGCTTCTGATTACAAAGCAGCAGCACAATTTAAACACAGAACCCCAGAGTGGTTTGGGTTGGAAGGGACCTTCAAGCTCATCCAGTTCCAACCCCCTGCCACGGGCAGGGACACCTTCCACTGGAGCAGGTTGCTCCAAGCCCCTGTGTCCAACCTGGCCTTGAACACTGCCAGGGATGGGGCATCCAAACTTTCTCCATTCAACCAATTCCAGTGTCCCACCACCCTCACAGGGAAGAACTTCTGCCTCAGAGCTCATCTCAATCTTCCTCTGGCAGGTTAAAGCCATTCCCCTTGTCCTGTCCCTACAGGCCCTTGTCCAAAGCCCCTCTCCAGGTTTCCTGTAGCCCCCTTAGATATTGGAAGACAAAACTGCTGCTTTGCTGGAGTTTGCCACCATGAGCTCCTAATTCAGCTTCCTCCAGCAAGAATGATTTTCTTATTTGGATGAGGAATGAGGGCACAGGCACCAGAGGTACCTTGAAAGTCTGGGATGTGATGTGGAAGGTGATCACTGTGAGGCGATCATTGTGTGGTGAGGAGACAAAGCTGGTCTTTCAATACCCCCCCCAAAATACTCCAAATTTAAAACCATCCTGAAAGATACTTAAAACCAATTTAAATAAATCAGAACTCAGCTGGAGCATTGTCCTGCACACCTTACAAATGACTATGTTAGTAACATAGAATGGTTTAGCTTGGAAAGAACCTTAAGATGATCCAGTTCCGACCCCCTGCCACTAGTAGGGACACCTCACACTAGACAATGTTGCTTCAACCTGGCCTTGAACAGATCCTTTTCCTGTCCAAATCCCAGAGACTTTCAGACAGCAAACACAGATCCCACCCTGGAGAACAAACCACTGTGCAATAACATCAGGGTCAAGGGAGCAGCACCCACGTCACCACATCCAGCACCATGGGATCCTCTTTCCCAACAGCGAGCTCCGGCTTCGCCTCCGCCGCGGCTCACACGATATCCCTGAGAAAAGAAACAGAGCTGGAACTCCCCTGAGAAAGGCATGAGCCAACAGGAACAGAAGCCAGGGTAGAGCAACACAGCCCACAGCCTTCCCTCTGTCCCATAAAACCTTCCTGCAACTGTGGAAATCTACAGCAAGGAAAAGAACAGCACCTCTGCTCCATCACTGATGCCCAGATTTCACTGGCACCGTTTCCTTCCCTACTGAGGGCTGTGGCACACTCAGATACAGCAGCACAGTTGAGACCAGGATCCCCAGGGCCTGTGTTGTTTCCCTTCCTAACCAGAGGTGGTTTTAAGAATCCCAAATTTGGGCCAGATCTGCTGTTTGTGTAAATCATGCAAGCCCAGGGATGTCCCCAGAGGAACTGCATTTTATGCCAGCAGCAGATCTGGCTCAACTGCTAACCCAGCTCGGACATCCAACCATCCCAGGCCAGATTTGGGAGTATATTAAGGTTTTTATTACGTACAACAGCAACTCCCATCACTTTGTCTATTTTAGATTCAAACAGAGGAATTACCCACCTTTAAAATCACTGTCTAGACACAAGATGCTATACATGAACTAAACAAAACACTTTGAGGTCGCTTTAAAAGGCAACCTGCCTCCTCACAGATTCCTGAGCCTTTATGGAATTTAGTTAATTCTTTTTAACTGCTCACAAAGCTACTTTTAAGCAAGTTCATGTCCAGCTCATGGCCTGGGATCTCTCATGTTAGACAGGTTGCATTAAATTGGGTCTGCTCACAAGAAGAATGTGGAGTTTGCAGCCCAGATGTTGCAGACACGAACACATCCAAGTCATCTCATTAGTCCGGTGGGATTATCCATCTGCTGCAGCAGCTACTTTTGGCCCACTTATTTAAACAGGAATAAAAAAGCAGGGATGCAATTCAAGCAAATTAAAACCCATGTGCACCACAAGGATCAGAAGTTAGCTCTGGGAAGAATGAGCTACAAGTTAGGGTTAGGGTTAATACCAACAGCATTAGATATAACTGTCCATGTCCCTGTCAATGCTGCACAGCAGCAGGCACATGAAGAGTTAAGCCAATTCAAAGAAAACATCTAAGGAATTCTTAAATGAGAACACACATCCCTGCTTCCCACCCACCTCCCAGAATGAGCTCTTCTTCTGGTGAGAAAAATCCAACAGCTTTAATACCACTCTTTTCTCCTGCAGGGTGGCTGTATGACTACACACAGACATATGTCTGCTCTTTCCTCTTTGCTGGAGCCTGTGCTCTCATCTCACCTATTTCTTTCTTCTTTGAGCCTTCGGCCCAGAAATGGAAGCTAAAAAAAGCCAACCTGAACAACAGCCCTGGGCGTGGATGAGATGATTCTGTGGTGGGCATTTTAAAGCATAGAATGGTTTGGGTTGGAAGGGACCCGGAAGATCACCTAGTTCCAACCCCCCTGCCATGGATGGTCTTTGGTGGCATCCACGGTGGGAAAGCGATTGCCAGGACAGACCTTCTGGTCCAGGAAGTACAAACAGCAGCAAAAATAAGAATTTTAGGATGACAGATTCACAGTTTGTATATCCAGGTATTCCTCCTGCACTTGTGATTAAAGCCATCCAACAAATACACAGTGTAAAGCATTATTTGATGGGAGAAAACAAGGCCAACAGCCCAGACGGACACAGGCTTCACTTGGACTTTGCTCCTGAGCCACGTCTTTCTGTATCTTAGGTTTAATCCTGCTGTGTTCAGCCTGACAGCTCAGTTCCAGAGCTGCAGAGCCACCCCTCCAGCTCTCCCAGCCACCACGAGAGAGCAAAGCTGACTCACCTCTCGGGATGAGGACCTCAAAATGCCAAAACCAGCAGGAGATTTTAGCTCTTTCTATTCACATACGAATGATTAGCAAGGACAGAGATAGGGATTAAACTTCCACCAGGATATGGAGAACAGTCATTCCACAAATCCCTCTTTCTGTGAGAAGGATGCTGCACCGTGGCCACTCACTCTCCAAGGCACCGTGTTATTTGCCACCTGGAAGCAAAACCAGTTCTAATTAAAGCCAGCACCACAATACGACAAACTTAAATGTCACATCCATCTCTCAGACCCCTCACCCCTCCTCCCCACCCTCCCAGTCATCCAGCAATTCCCTGGGATTCAATGAACACACAAAAGCAGCTTCCAGAACCAGGCAGCAACACTGAGCCTATATTCAACCAGCACCCTAGAGGTTTACTTCAGATGGGTAAGATGTAACTAATCACTGCTTTGACTTTCTTTCCATTTGTGAGGTTGTGGTATTTTGCATTAACACCAGATATTGGATATTAATCTGGGATATCGAAAGGGTTTTATAGGATCATGAAATCAACCAGGTTGGAAAAGACTTTTAAGCTCAACCAGTCCAACCATTCCTAGCAGTGCCAAGGCCACCACCAACCCCTGGCACTGAGGTCTCGTCCACACGGGCTGTGAACACTTGCAGGGACAGTGACTCCAGCCCTGCCCTGGGCAGCCTGTTCCAATGCCTGAGCACCCTCTGGGCAAGGAATTGTTCCTCAGCTCCAGCTAAACCTGCCCTGGGGCAGCTTGAGGCCGGTTCCTCTTGTCCCATCCCTTGTTCCTTGGGAGCAGAGACCAGCCCCCTCCTGGCTCCATCCTCCTGTCAGGCAGTTGCAGAGAGCGATCAGGTCCCCCCTGAGCCTTCTCTTCTCCACACTAAACCCCCCAGGTCCCTCACTATCCCAGGCACTGGCATTACCCTTAAATACTAAAACACCAAGAGAGTTGTTCCCCTATAGAAACACTCCTTTAAACTGTCAAATGGGTTATTTCAAGCACCAAATTAAGTCGGCTATATTTAATAAAAAGCTACAGAACATTATAGGGGTATTAAGGAGCTAAACCATTGCCGCAGGCAGGAAGGTTTCCTCACTGACTGGCTGAAATGAGAAGTTACAAAACTACACAAGGGTGCTCAAATGAGGGGAAAAAATAGCCTTAAATCAGCAGTACACGGGGAACATCAGTGCTACGAAGAGGTGAAGTTTTCACATGCTGCTTCACAGCTTCTCCCAACTCCTGCAGGAATCCACATGCAGCAAACACTTGGAAATTGTCCTTTTACACTTTAACCACTGCGTCAAACCCAGGACACAATTCAGTTGTACCTGTTAATATCCATAACCCACAACAGCAATCATCAAATTACAGACTGATTGGGTTGGAAGTTGCAACCTAAAAGCTCACCCAGTTCCAACCCCCTGCCACGGGCAGGGACACCTTCCACTAGAGCAGGTTGCTCCAAGCCCCTGTGTCCAACCTGGCCTTGAACACTGCCAGGGATCTCTAGTGGGTCATTTTTGGAGCAACCAGAGTTTAAGGATGAGAAGTGTTTAAGGCACTGGGAGTTTCAGAGGGGTGAGTGGGTACCATACATTATATGACTTAAGCCTGCACTAAGCCTTCAGCTGAGACTGAAGCCGGGAGGAAGCTTCCATTTTCACCACATGGAACATTATAGTTCATCACTCTCCTACTGAACAAACTAAAGACCAGCAGCTCCGGTTTGCTGCTGTAACAGACACTCAGGAACACTTGGCTTCATGTTTTCCAATCCAAAAACTTAAACTCCCTCTCATTCTGCATCTCTCTAACATATTTGAATTCAATAGTGGGGTTTGCTATTCATAATGAGACCCACTGACTAAAGCAACATGGGGACGAAGAAGAGCCAACACACCACATCCTTACCCTGCTGCTCTTGCTCTATATGATTCATAGCACCTATCCCTGTGTTCTAATCTCTTCCTCTCCCTGTAAATAAAGCCACTCTGCTCAATACCAGCCTCCTTTCAACACAAGTTCTGTTACATTTTCACCTCTTTTGCCACCAAGGAATGACTAGCAGCGGGATGTGGTGTCTGCAGCTCCCATCCCATCTGCTCCAACAAATGAGCTCCCTTCAAAACCTCTGGGTTCTTAAGGAGGAGAGTCCTGTCCCTGACTTCCCCAGACTAACACATGCCACCAATTCCTTACCCTTAGTGAGAAAGATGGGCCTCCCAAATGCTTTTACCCTTCTTTTTCCTTCTGAAAGGGTCAAAGAACTCAGAAACTCCCATTTCCCACAGCATCTTATCCCACAGATGGGCACCACTGGCCTTTACCTTCCAAAAACATAACTCTGCAGAGACAAAGGACCTCTCTCTAGCCCTGATTAACTCTTATCTATTAAAAGAGGTTGAGGAAACCAGTCCCTGTAAAGAGAAACTCCTCCCAGCTGCCCTGCACAGTCCTACCATCATGCTGGGAGGTGGGAGAAGAGTCTTGGAGCCTTTGTCTTTGCAAGAGAGCAGGCTCAGGATAACATCTGGTGGTCGGATACGCTTCTCTCCTCTCACACCTTTTGCTGAGAAGGGAAGCATAGAAGAGATGCTTTGGTTCTCCTCGCAGCTCAAAACTAAAGGCACTTATTTACTTGCAAAATACATGCAACACACACATTAGAGAAACAAACAGCAATGACGACGGGAATATCTGCCTGGAGGAAGATTTTTCCATCCCATTGAAGTCATCTTGCAAATAACTTCATAAAGCCAGGTTTGCATAGTAAAGAGCATCACATGCTGCTTGACTAAATGCAAAACTGCTACGACACAAGCAAGTTTAAAAGCTGTCAACTCTCAGGTTCACTTGGCAAATCCCCTTCACGCCTGCTCCCTTACTCAGCTGCAGGATACAGGGTAGAGAAATGAGCAGCAATGGCTTAATATGATCTTCAGCATGAAACATGCTTTGTTTGAATCAGAATCATGGAATGGTTTGTGTCAGAAGGGACCTTAAAGCTCATCCAGTTCCAACCCCCTTGTAGAACTAATGACAACCTCAGCACTCCGTCTTGACTCACTCGGTGTAACGCTTCCCAGCCCCAAGCTCTTCTTTTGCTCCAGCAGGCTGCCTGCACTTGCACTGTGGGAAGAAACCAGGTTTGGAAGCATTTGAACACAGATTTGTGGGTTTAAAAACCTAAAATTCATGCCAGGAAGATGGTGGAAGGAAACTGAGCGTTGAAGTTCTCTCCAGAAGATACAGTGATACACAGGGTACCAGAGCTTGCTGATGAAGCATCTGAGTGACAAAAGGCTTTTACAAGAAGCTCAAGGAAACAGCCTCCAATTTTCACTGTATCCCAACAGAAACCTGCCACAACACCCCAAGTTGATGGACAAGGGACTGTTGCCCTGAGTCCTTACTCATTTTAGCACTACAAGATTAAGAAAGCAAGAAGAAATCATGGAATTGACTCTCTAAGACATCACAGCACACGCTGGTGCTGTTAAGGAGTAAGTTACTCCTGGGTTTGTTTCATCCAAACAACTCTGCTGCAAGGCTACAATCCTCCTTTGGAGTTACAGGGAGGGGAAATGCTTTTCCATCATCACTCAGGGCTTTATTCCAGGGTATAATCCTGTGAGGCAGCTCCGGGAGCTAGAGCTGTAGCCAGAAAGGAAGTAACACAAGAGCACTGGGACTCCGCTGCCCTCTCAGCCCTGTCCTGGTCACCCTCCATCACCCACCAGGTATTTGGGCAGCACTGATTTAGAGGTAGGCAACTGCATGATCTTAATCTTCAACCGATTCCACATAAACCAGCATAGAGAGCTGCTAAGTCTCAGCCCAGGCCTCTCAAAGCTATGGAAGCTGGTGCAACCAGAGGTCATGCAGAGAAGCATGCTGCCTAAGTCCTTAACTCACACTGGAATTCTTCTATATTCTTATTTTATACAGTCACCATACACCTTGGAGGGCCCTGGCTACAAGCTGCAGGTTCCCTTCCTCACTGTGTGTGAGCAAACCTGCTCTGGGTCAGTGAATGTCAGGGTTGAGCTTTAAGACATGGATTGAGCCATTCCTCAGGACACAAAATAAACCTCTCCCTGCCTCATGCTCTCTTTGTCAGCCTCTCTCCTTGACAATAACCTACTAGTAACCAAGGCCAGGGCTTCCCCACCGCTCCTCTCTGATAAACCCAGGCACTAAACACAGAGTTGATCCTAAAGTTTATCACATAATAAGTGACAACCTTTATCTCACAATAGCATCCCCTCCAAGGGCTGGGCTGGAATCCTTGCTGTCGTTTCTCCACCATGCAGGAGCTCTGGATGTTGAGGATCTATGTGATATTCAAATGATAGGAGCTTGGACAGCTGACCAGGAACCACGCAGCTGCCCCAAGGCCTGAGGCCAGGGTGAGGGGCAAGAAGTTTGAGGATTAACCCATCCCATTGCCCTGCTCTCAGCACCTCGGTTGCTTTATGCACAAAACCACTGCAAGACTTCTTGCCTACGGTGGTATTAGAGAAACAGCAGCTTTGTAGGAGGCTCCTAATCAAACTAACTCAGGTTTTAAAGGAGAACAAGAAGCTTCCTCACGGCTGCAGCAGGTCTGGTTTTGGGTAGTGGAACACAACACACCCCAAACAAGGTGCTGCAGCTACCAACACTACCAAGGTTTCTGCTTTGACCTTAAGCATGGGAAGAAAGCAAAAAGCAGTGGAAAATAGCTGGGTAAGGATATGACAACATGAGCTTCCAGCAACAGGAAACAAGGCTGCTCTTCCTTTGCCCGCGCTGTTGGTAGATAGCGTGTGTGGTTTCGGCTGTTTACTTGCTCTTCCACATGCTGCTAACAGGAACATTTGGCTTTTTTTCCCTGGTGCTTGTTTCCCTCCCTGCCTGGAACCCGTCCTGCAGCCGTGTTTGTGATGCAGAGCGTTGTCAGGCTGAAAGTCAGCAAAGCCTGAATGGAAAAGCTTCACTTCCAGGGAGGTGAAAGCCTCCAACGGGAGGTGGGGAGTGGGATTTGGGGCTGGGTTTTAGCTAAGAGCTCCTCATTTTTAAGGCTGCAGGAAGCACAAAGGAGATGGGAGCTTTTGCTCATGGCCACAGCCAATTTCAGAGGTAATTCATGGGTCAAAGTCTCCATTTCCAAAGCAATATAGACTTTGCCTCCTAAGTCAGCACCGAGCTTTGCAAAACTCTCCCCTGCAGATATTCCTCACGTGGGCACAACAAGGCATGGGCTGCTCCCTGGCTCAGGAGAGGTGGTGTCTTTACAACACCCCAGTGACTAATTTAATGCATATACGTTGATCTCCAACCCCTCAAGCCTTTGGTCAAGCAGGGAAAGGGAGCTACAGCCACAGTGGCTGAGATAAGGGGGGTTGCAGGGATGGGGTACCCAGGGCCAGGCCTCAACCTGCTGCTGGATCACAAGTCTTGTGTGCAAGGAGGAAGAGCCAAGGCGCTTGTTAAAGGATATGTGAGAGCCAGGAAGGCATCTATGCTGCTACGTCTTAGTGCAAGAGGAGCTGGGCTGGCAGATAGGAGACATGAAGCCCCGCATTCAGCCACCCAAGAGCAGCACAGGAACAAGAACATCCCCTTCATTGCTGTGCTGTCCCCACAAGCCTCAGTGACAGCAGCTCGGTGCTTGAAGAGCTCATCCTGCACCAAACCTCTGCCCAGGCTGGCAATGGTGCTGGGTTCTGGGCTGAAGCACCCCAGGCTGGCAATGGTGCTGGGCTCTGCCTACACTGCAGGCAACAACCGAACCCAGTCCCTTGGCCAAGTAGGCTGCACCACCACGGCCCAAAGGACAACTTCTCTCCACTGGCAGCCAGAGCTTAACAACCACCCTCATGAGACCTCATTGGCTTCCCTTAACTAGAAATCTCTCTGCACCCCACGTGTCCTCAGGCATCGCTAAAATGTCTAATTTTACAGGCTTGAAACACAGCACTTGCATATGAAAGGAGACAGAGACTGAAAAATCTAAGACCTCACTTGCTACGAATGGCAGAAATTAGAGGCAGAACTGCCAGCTCAGGGCAGAAGCCTGGATTCAGTTGTACACGTTGCTGTAAGTCAACCTGACCCATCGCTGGAGCTGGGGACAGGAAATACTGAAGATAGCTAAAACTCTGCAGACCCATATTCAGATCCGATTGCAGAACTAGGTATGAAGGTCAAGGCAGGGAGATAAGTAGGTGAAATATCTGTAACCCACAATTAACCTATGGCTCATCCACTCATCTGTGCACACACAACCCATCCTGACCCTGGGAAAACACACACAAGCTCCAACACAAAAACACAGGCACAGGAGCTGGGCTGGGAGGTGGCAACTCATCAGCCCACAGCAACACCATCGTGTTTGTCACATCCCTACCTCAATTTTTCAACCACATTTAATTAACACATCCCTGGAGGGGCATACAAAGGATGGGCAAAATAAGTAGATCTTTGTGCCACTATGTACATGTTCACTGCTCCTTCTAGAGGCACCTCATCTCCATCAGGACATGAGCAAATAGGACAAACACCAGCAGGCTCTCGTTAATCGGCCCCGTGTAACCCATCACACGAGTCCTTCATCAGCTTACTCTGTCTTAAGAGTTTACATCACCCAGTTCTCAAGCCAGCTATAATTACACTCAGGCACACAGCTACCAGACAATAACAGAAGGAGACACAATAGGAATCACAAAGCCAGCAGCCCAAGATACTTTCCACTCTTCTCCCTGGCCTTTCTGCAGGCGCCTCGCACCAAAAACCAGGACACATGCCGAGAGCGTATCCTCAAAGAGCATTTGCCATTTCCTAGTAAACCAGCAGCACGAGGCAAACATAAGCTTGTTATTAGCAAAGAGCGGAATCTGGGCCATCTGATGTCTTCAACTTACTTATTAATTCAGCTGTGGCTGGTAAAAGCACAACTCTAAACCAACGTGTGAATTCAAATAAGCGGTTCCCCGTCTAATCCACTTGCATCGCTTTCTACCGCAGTGCAGTTAATTCAATGGTTCTCGTTATAAATCCACTTTCCCCAGAAGTCTCATTAGCCAAATTAATATGATGCATATAAAGCACTTAACCCTTCAAAGAGACTGGTTTTAACAAAAGCCTGGCTTTACCTGGCAGCTGACGCATCCCTCTTAACCAATTCAGAAGGGAGAGGGGCAGAGCCAGCACACAAAAACCAACTCACTTTTACAAAGCAACCACAGAAGAATCATCCCACACCACATCCCACGATACCTCCAAGTCTCCAGAATAAACACGTAATGCAAAGGAGACAGGGAACAATCTCCTGGTGAAATACACAGTGAACTCCAAGTCACAGAGGCAGACCTCTTCTGGAATAGCCACCGACAGCCCTGTTTGCTGTAACGCAAGTCAAAGCACACCCAAAAAAGTGGGAGAGTGCCCAAGCCCTGGAACACGTGCCCAAGCAGCTAGTCAGCCCATCAAAACCCCCTCCTGCAGTTGGGTTGCACTAACAAACCACTCATCTCCTGTTGGCATCAACCACCCAGCTGAGTTAGAGGTTGAAACGTGCCTCTTGTGACGTCCACCAAACCCAAACCTTTTGTACAGCACTTCAAATTATACCAGATTCAGAGGTCATATTACAACAGAACATGAAATACATCGCAAACATGTGAATTTTAACTACAAACACCAGCTTCTACAAGAAAAGGCATCTCATGAGCCTCCCCTCCCCGCTTCCCTCATCACCAGCAACATCTACAAGTACTCCCATTTACAATCAACTATTTCATATAAATGCTGATACCAGCATCCCATAAACACATCAACAGCTTTGTTTCATCATTTCTTGGCTTTCCATATCAACACATACAAATGATAAATAGCATTCTGGGTTAAAGCAGTGTTAATTCAAGCAGTTTATCAAGTCAAAATAAGAGCTCTGGCTTTGCCAAGTGAAAACCTGGAGATTCACCCACATGGCACCTTGCTCCAGGTAGGCAGAGAAACCCCCCCATCCATCCATGAACTCCCCAAGCAAACACAGAAGATACAGTGAAGAGTTGGCATCCCCGGAGAGGATGGAGCAGCACATTATCCAAAGCAAATATGTTAGTAACAGTCAGTAAACTGGAGAACCAAGAGGACAAAAAGGCGAACAACAAAACCATCTTCTTTTACATTGCAATTCAGTTCAACCTTTTAAACCCCCTTACCTGTTTTAGGGATTTACACAGCTCTCTGCCCCAGGAACCTTGGAGAGCACAACCATGGCATCCTCTTGGTGAAAGGCACAGCCTAGCAATGGTCCCGCATGGCTGCAGGACAGCACTAGGTTCGTTATCCACAGGAGGTTAAAGTATGTCAAGGCAATCAAGGGCAAGCTTGCATTTCAAGGTGTCTTCATCTGCATGTCACATTAATTCTAACAGACAGCATAACCACGAGAGGTTTCTGAAGCCAACGATGCAGCAGTGTTAGCTTCCTCTTGACGGCTGCGGTTGTCAAATGTGCCCCGAAGTCTCCTGTAGCCAACATGGAGTTGTACTCCTGCACTGGAACAGCCTTCAGGAGCCCCCAATAACAGGAGAACGCAGCAACTACAGCACACAACATTGTCAGGCCGCCTCTTTTCTCCTCTCACCATCTGTACTACACAGGGAGGTGACTGCAAGCAAAGCCGCAGCCGTACCTGGGGCGCGATCAGGGTGCATGCACATCCGAGGCGTGTGGAACCGTTTGCTTCGAAACCGGTCAAAATAAGGCACTGAGACACCAACGCAAAGGTTTTTAAATTACCAACTCTAGCTCTCAGGAACTCTTCATCCATTCAGCACTAAACCCATCACTGCATAACCGCTGAAGAGCCCCAGAGGAGATGGAGGAGCGCCTCGCGCGTGTCAGGAAAGGCTTTTATTTAACATCATTTAAACACTTTTTAAGGACTCATTTCTCTTTTTTTCTTTTGGCAATTTTGGTGCAAAAGGTTTTTTAACGTGCAAGACTTTTTTTTTTTTTCCTCTTCAAACTTAAAAACCAAAAAAAAAAAAACCACAAAAAAAAAAAAAAACAAAAAACCAAAACAACCAACCAAAAAAAGACAGAATCAAAACTAAAGCCAAACATGGTGGGTGAACAAAAGAAATCACAAACTTAAAATTCAGCAACTCCAGCTCTTCGAACCAACGAAGCCCCGGACTTGGCCACCGTTCCGAGACGCAGGGTGGTGCTTCCCTGCTTCTTGCATGCCAGCATCAGCACCGCTTCCCCGTCAAGGTGAGGAGTAAAGCAGCAAGTGACCCCCTTTTTCACTGCCACCAAAGGGGGGGGCCACGGCAAGACAATCAACTAGATTCCTTCCGATCTGGTACAAGAGGCTGGTCAAGGCCAAAGTGTCGCTTCTCCCTGCTTCTTGCTCAAGACCCACAACTATGAGATCAAGCAGTGAGCAGCAGCAGCAGCACGGAACCCCTCCGCTGCAAACAAAGGGGGTCACAACGTTTGTCGTCAATTCACTTCCAGGCAGAAAAACCAACTTTTCCTCAAAAGAAACAATTTATTTAGAATGAAACAAAATCAGCTCAACTGTGAGCGCATGTTTTGAGTGACAGCTACTTTTAAGCTGTGTGAGCCATAAAAAGGGTATTCCTTTACTTTTCCAGCAATCTTGTGTACACAGCACAAAGCAAAGAGGTCATTTTTTTTTCCACTTAAAACACGGGCATTGGCATCACAATAGCAGATACACAACTTTTTTTTTTAAAGCTGCCATTTTAGTAAAATGCACAAATACTAAACAGATAAGCTTTCTTCCATCAAGAGGCCCATGTAAATTCCACATAAGCCACAGCTTCTCTTCCCAAAGGTCCATTAGAGCTTGGTATCCCATGCGGTTGTCGTCTGCAGTCCACCAGCTTTTGCTTTGCAGGAGGAAAGAAAATGTTATTTCAATACAAATGTATACAACAGATTTGTTTCTTTTCTCTTTTTTTTCCCCCTCCCTACATTATACAGATGAATATAAAGAGCTGTGAGGCCTTTCTGAATATTCTACTTGGACTTCAAAAAGCACCAATTCCACCCGTGGGCACAAAACCTTGAAATGAAGTCACCCTCTATGTATAGATGCAGAACCAGTAGTGCAGGGCTTCTTTTTGGACCAAGGTTTAAACTAGGCTTACAGTACTGATGATTATTCAACTTGCAGTAACAGTTACTGGGACACATGAAAATACTTAACCCGGAGAAAAACCAACGGAATTGGGGATAATTCAGTTGACTTTCCTCAAAAGAACAATTCCTGAAGGCAACTTAGCAACAGAAATATGAAATGTAGTGTTTCCATGTTTCTTTTGTTCTCGTTTTGCTGTGGAATTCTAACAGCAGACAACTCCGATATGAAAGAAAAGGTCAAATCAAAGACACACCTAATAGAATTTAAAAGTACTATCCAGGTAGTATTTCTCAGCCATCATTTTCACACAATCGAAACTGCAGGAAGTTGAATATTCCATGAACCATCCTCCAAACCCTAGGGTCTGCTTTAAGCCTAATGCAAAAAATCATCCCAATCGCTCCGTTTATAACTCAGTGGAATATCTGTCCTTTGGTGCTATCTGCACAAAGTAATAAAGGGGGAAACAAAAGGGAAAGAACCCCAAAAGCTCTATTAGTCACACGGCAAGAACTTTTACCACTTCAACAGGCACACAGCAGACTCCCCAGGAGTACTGCCCTCAACACTGGTTTTCTTAAAGGCAGGAACTATGATTTCCCAAGCCATTTTTTCCCTGAGTCCTCAGAAGTTTTGGGCCTGTCTTCACAATTTTGAGTCACTCCTCCCCATCAATACTTTAAGGCCTTTCACTTCAGTTACCATCAACCAGATGGTTCCTCAACCAATGCAAGACATTGAGAGCTCTCTTCTCTGCTCACCAGTCACCAAAACACTTCAATCCTTTAACATCCTCATTGATAAAGTAAGAGAGAGAGTAAGGTTTGTGTGCCTGGCATGTGACACCCTTCTCTCTACAATGCTATTTGTAACCCAGAAGCCTGAAACCTCTGGAGTTGAGGGTAACATCAGTGTTCACGCCGCAGTCCCAGAGAACAGCAGACTGCACACGAGACAGGAGCAAACAAAGCCACTGGTCGGCAGCCAAGGAAGTTGCATAAAGTTCCCAATGCAAAATAAACCCCCTGATAATAAAACCTTAAACAAAAGTATGAGTCATTTGAGGTTCTTTCCCCAAAGCATAAAGCCAAAACTATGAAATGATTCAGGAAAAGGACATCCTTTTTCCAAGCTAATTCAACAAACGCATGGAATAGAGGAACAGCAGCTGCACACAATGGTGGAAGAAACACTGAGCTCTCTGCTAAGAGCAATGTAAATGCTGAACACAACCAGAGAGCTGAAGTCTGCTACATCTGTTTTGCTCTATACACAAGTGGTATTTCACTTCTACTTCTGTTCAGCCCTGGCCAAGCCAATGTTAAGTGGACAGTTACTCCAATGGTGCACACTTCAGAGCCTAAGAGAAAAGCACAGCCAACCAAGCTGCACCAGCCTTGATGGCAGCACGTCAACTTCAGTGCTGGCACAACAAAATGTTGCCAGTCAACTAGGTTTTGACATTTAAGAACCCTCAAAGGGTGTTAAAATCCTTGCTTTCAAAACAGAGCAGCAACCACAAATAAACCAGATTTAAAGAAGCAGGTACTCCATAAGGAACCAGAAAACCTGGAGTCAAATGCAGCCTCGCCTGGTCCTTATTACCCTCCAGCACAGCCCAATTTGAACTCATGAAAGCCCATGGCAGGTACAACCACCTCTATTTTACAAGGAAAAAGGGAAGTGCACCTAGGATGCTCTTTCCAAAAGGTTTCCCACACTGAGTTTGCTTTGACAAGCCATGTTGACCCCAAGTTTTACGGGTTTTAAAAACAGGTGCCTGCTGCATATCAGCATAACAAACACTGTCCTTAGCAAGGGTAAGTGTTGAACACAAACAACATTAGTGCTTCTTTTATACGTTTTTGGTTTGGGGCAGATTTGAATTCCCAGCAGTTCAAGTTTCTTGGCTTTAAAACTCCACGCCTACAAGTGACTTGGGTCAGATGCAATGAGAAAACTCACTCAGCACCTCGAGCGAGCTCGCAGCAGTGTTGAGAACCCGCTGGCACACAACAGGCACCTGCTAGAATTAAACCAGACATTGTTTGCAACGAGTTGTATCTTCTACAACAGAGCATTATCTGAGTTACCGGTGTCATTCTGATAAACTCTCATTGTTAATAGTAAGATGAACAGCTGAATTCTGCCACTGATTTACATTCATGCTGAAGGACAACCCAGAAATCCTGGTGTTTACCCTCAAGCATTTAAGAGCATTAAATGAGGCTTCTGTGTTACCATATAGAAAGAAAAGTAGCTACAAAATCAAAATCTATTCTCAAGATACGCTGCCACGTGCAAGTTCTCAGTCAGATAAGGGAAACTGAAGCCCACTTAAACCAAAGCACTCTCTGACGAGTGGTTCAGTAAAGCTTATCACAGAAATTCATCTTCTTGTGACAGTGAGTATCAAGCAAGTACAGTCACACTTCATGTCGTGCCCATAAAATACATTCAAGACATTTGCTCCTTCATCTATTTGCACTATTCTGCATTTTGAACTCGAGTTTTGTGGTGCAAGTTGAAACAGAAATCAACTTGTCCCTGTACCAACTACCCAAGGAATACATCAGAGGATGGACCGAGTGAAGCAGCATCACTTTTACACCGCCCAAGTCTCTGAAAACATGGCTAAGTGCAAGGCTACATTCTGGGTTTAAGTGCAAGATTACAATTTGGGGGCTTGTAAATAGATTTATGCTGCAGTTTGGAAGCCAGCTGCAACATCCCCTCAGTTGTTAAACAAAACAACAGGGATTTTAGATCCCTTCTTCACGCCTGCATTAGAGTGGCCAAGGCAGCTGAAGAAAAGTGCCCAATAAGTGGGGGAAAGCATAAGAGAAAGTGAACTAAGTTCTTCAGAAAAAGATAAGCAAACCGTTTCCTCCTAGAATCACAAGAACGAAAGATCAAACCTCAGCATCTCTGAGTATTTCAATACTTCTCCAAGATGCTAAACCCCACTTTACTCCAGATGCCTATAAAATACTAAAACCTCATGTAATGCCCACTGTACTGTACCTGAAAAGTCCCCAGCAGACAGCAGTTCCTTGCTATTAACAACGAGGTAAAATGTTAATGAGAACTTTCCTGTAATTAACTTAACACAGAATTAAAACCATCTCTGGAGAGAAGCACACTTGCTCAGAGTTTGCACTGTGGAACCAGACCCCGCTGTACCTGCAACTCTTTGAAAAGGGGAAACAAAAGGCAGTAAAACCCCAAACCCCACAATATAACTCAAGTTATTTCTTAAAGCACCTCCTTGTTTCTTGCATATCAGAGGAAGCACAAGACATTCACGGTTTGTAACAAAGTCCTCAGCTCTTTACCAACCATTGCCACTGCTACAAACCCAAAGTGCATTTATGGGATACAACAGAACTGAGGGCAACAGGAGGAATACACCTTGTTAAAAAAGCATACTTTCAGTGCATGCATTTGGAGGGGCTGGATGAGATTCTCACACACCCAATAAAGAGGAATTCAATGTTCTGCAGTGTACCCGAGAGCAGGTGCTGCTCCCCTGGAGGACATCAACCTGGAGCCATGCAACTCAAAGGGAAAACCACTCAGGAAAGGGATCGCGCGCGCGCCCCACGGCGCCGCTGGACCTGAGGCCACTATGGAATTTCAAGGACTCCAAAACAAAAACATGACACCAGTCTGTTAGTAAAGACGTGGGGTTTTCCATTTCAACCGAGTGCTTTAAATCTGGTCTTTGAGGTTTGGAACTCTGAGGATGAGCTTTTAAAATACATGAAATGAAAAAAGGACACGAATCGAAATTAAGAAGACGGGAGTTTGGGTCTTTCCACCCCCACTTTTCTTTCTCTCTCTCTTGTATTTTTTTCTCCTTTTTTATGTTTTTTTTGTAAATCAAAGCAGGCCGAGCCTCCCTGCTGTCCCCACCGCCAGGGGATTCCCGAAATATCCTATTCTTGCTAACGGCTATCCAACCTTTCTGGCTTCTAACTTTATAGAAACAAAAAACAGTAACAGAAAAACGGGCAGGGAAAAAAAAAAGTCACCTACAAACCAAGGTCTAATTTAAAATAACAACAGGGCTGGCTAAGGCTGTATCCCATAGCACCTGGCACACGCTGGAAGGGGTCTGGGTGGAAGAGGCAGGGTTGGGTACAGAGAACAACGAGGGCCTTAGGATGCCCCGCGGACAATGATCATGACCAGATAGTCGTCCTCTGATTTGGCCAGCGCCTTGGCCGTGGAGTCCAGGAATTGCTGGGAGAAATCGCACGGTGGAAACGCGTGCAGGACCCCGCTGTTCTCCTTGTCTTTGTTACCCCCCACAGGGAGGCTGATCACCCCAGCAGCCTGCTTTTGCTTTAGATAGGACACCAGATTCCTGAGTGGCCTCTGGGTGGAGGTGGTGGCGGCCTCGCTAGCTCCGGCTGCGGAGCGGTTGTCTGATGCGCCAGGCACAGCCAATTTTGGGACCCGCCACTTTGATGCGGCGATTGACCTCGTCCAGCTTGGGCTGGTCCAGGCGAAGACGTTGGGTGATCTTGAGCTGAGCTACTTTCCCACCAGTCGCTCCCTCCACGAGGAGGCTGCTGGCAACACCGAGGTCCCCCTGAAGCAGATGCATGTTGGACGGGCTCCCTTCCTCCGTTCCTTCCTTCCTTCCTTCCTTCCTCCCTCCCTTCCTTCTTGTCCCTGCCCGCCCCGTCCTGCTGCTTCTTCTGAGGAGGAGGCTTGAGGCGGGAGCCTCCACCACCTCCTTCCAGAGCACGTTCATCCTTTTTGGCTGGACTTTTGCCCTCCGGCGCGGCGGCTGCCGCGGAAGCGCGATGTTTCCGCTCCCGTTCAGCGGAATTCTTGCGGTCGCGCTTTTCGTTCTGCCCCCGCTCCAGGCTGCCCCTGCGAGATTCCCGGACAGGAGAAGGCCGCTCCAAGAGGAGCAAGCGGGAGGAGGAGCGCTCGGGGTCACTACTGTAACGCTCCCTCCCTCCAAGGAGCTCGGGGCTGCGGTCCGGAGGGGAGGTTGTGGTTAAACAGTGACGCTTACGGGAGGAAGAAGAGCGCTCACTGTCTGGAGAGCGGTCCAAGTGCCGGCCTCCATCCTCCGCCAGTCTCCGT
>NW_009925233.1:0-351 GCF_000696875.1 Nestor notabilis | reverse complement strand
GCCCCAGGCCACCCACCCAGAGCCTGGTGGTCGGAGTGGCTTTACCATACCCAATCTTGATGGGGTTACGGAGAAGCACCTTTCCCGACATGGCCAACTTGGCCCGGTGTGCCATGTCCAGGTTTTCAAACTTAAGAAACCCATAGGTGCTGGTCTGCCCGCGCCCCGGCCTTTTGATGTCCACCTCCGTGATGACCCCAAAGCGATCAAAAGCTCGGCGTAAATCTGACTCGCTCACGGTGATGTCCAGGTTGCCCAGGAACAACGTGCGGTTGGCTCGCTGGTCATCCTCGGGGCTGATCTCCTCCTCGCCCGCAGCTCCAGCACCTCCTCCTCCTCCACGGAAGCCCC
>NW_009925232.1:18142-49218 GCF_000696875.1 Nestor notabilis | reverse complement strand
GGGGTGGTGGTTGATGAGAAACTCGACATGACCCAGAAGTGTGAGCTTGCAGCCCAGAAACCACCCATATCCTGGGCTGCATCAGAAGAAGCATGACCAGCAGGTCAAAGGAGATGATCCTGCACCTCTACTCTACTCTTGTGAGACTCCACTTGGAGTACAGTGTGCAGTTCTGGTGTCCTCAACATAAAAAGGACATGGAGCTGTTGAAGCAAGTCCAGAGGAGGGCCACGAGGATGATAAGGGGGCTGGAGTACCTCCTGTATGAAGACAGGCTGAGAAAGTTGGGGCTGTTCAGCCTGGAGAAGAGAAGGCTGTGTGGAGACCTCGTAGCAGCCTTCCAATATCTGAAGGGGGCCTACAAGGATGCTGGGGAGGGACTCTTCATCAGGGACTGTAGTGGTAGGACAAGGGGTAATGGGTTCAAACTTAAACAGGGGAAGTTTAGATTAGCTATAAGGAAGAAGTTCTTCACAATGAGGGTGGTGAGGCACTGGAATGGGTTGCCCAAAGAAATTGTGAATGCTCTATCCCTGGTGGTGTTCAAGGCCAGGTTGGACAGAGCCTTGGGCGACATGGTTTAGTAAGAGGTGTCCCTGCTCATGGCAGGGGGGGTGGAACTAGATGATCTTAAGGTCCCTTCCAACCCAAACCATTTGATGATTCTATGACTTCCTCCTGCTAAACAAGATATTAGACTAATAGCTGCTGTGCGACTAAAGAACTACATTTCTCTGCAGCTTAGTGAAAAAAGTACAGTGAGTTCAACAGCAGAAAAAATGCTCCACCTCAGCATAGCTTATGGCTTGACAGTTAACTTGAATTCCTTTTGAGAAAAGCAACTGAAAGCAGGTCAGTCTTGTCTTGAGGAACCTCTTCTGCTGCACTGTCTGTGAGCTCCTGTTTGGCAGACGTGTTCTGGAATTTCTAATTACTAATCCTGCTCTTCCTGGTATTGGTGAAATTCATTGGCAAAACCCAGAAAAGTCAGGTCAAAGATATATCTATATGATATTTAGGTCTTATAGCTGGTTGTCTGCTGTCTCAAATTGACCTAACTTCAGTGTGAAGCGGTCACCATTGAGCTCTGCTACAGGAAACACAGCAGGAGCAAACCTTATGTTCAGTGATTCCTCATGAACATAATTTTGCCACAGTCCATCACTCATTTAAATTGTTCTTGAATATCCCTGCTGCTCCTCACTCTGGTGGTATCCCATGGAGAGAAATGCTACAGGTCTTTTTTTGAAATTTTGATTTATATTTTCAGAGAAATCCAGAAGGAACTGAATTGGGTTATGTTGGTATAATGTTTGTTTTCCTCCATGAAACTAATGAAAGACTATCTGGCTAGCTAAGACACATTATTAATTATAAAATATTTTCTGGAGAAAAAAAAAGGAGCCCCTCTGTTTATAGGATGACTTATCTGAGAAATGTCAAGAATTTGTGGATTCTGATGTCCTTTAATAGTGTTTTAGAAGCAACAATTTTATAATAAGGGCTTTCCTTCCTCCTCTCCATGGTAACACACTATTTACTCTAAGGTCCAGTAGAGATTGAGGCTAATGGAAAGCCAAGATCGATTTCTGTAAAACATTTCAATACACTGTGGAAGGCAAGCAATAGGAAAAGGGGTACTGGTGATAACTGGTTTTATTTGATGTTGACTACAGCACAGAGTGAAGGATGTGTGAATATTCCATGCCATTTTCCAGTCGCAGGTGGGTAAGAGACTGGGTTTTTGCTTTTGGGGTAGGATTTTCTCAAGGTTGGAAGCTCTAAAAACAAAGCAAAACAAATCAAAGCAAAAAAGTACTGGAGGTTGTAAAAAGAAATAATAACAAAAAGAAAAAATTACAATGACCTTCCTTAAAAGGGTCACATGATGAGAACACAGCAGTAGACTGGCTATTTTTAGCCAAGAAATTTTTTCAGGTGTTATCTTCGACATCATTAAAAAAAATAACCAAAACCAAAAAAAGTAGTTTATACCATGGATTAATATTATACTATGGATTAATAGACACCTCTTGGAAATTCTTGAGGACTGGTATAATAAAATATATTCTGGCCTGAGAATATCTTACTTGATTAACTGCAATGAAAATAGATCGTGGGAAAAGGAGAGAGAATGCAACACTAGTGTATCACTGAAACTTCTTTTGTAAATGCATGTAAGGATGTGGGACAACTGCATTACAAAAGAAAGTACTTGGGAGATTAATCAAAACAATCAGAATCACAGTTTGGTTCTGATTATGGACACATGCAGTTAGCTAGAAAGAATTTGTGTTCCACTCTCTTCTAGGAATAGAAGAAAAATGTTGGTCTTTCCATCAGACAGTGTTCTGGAACATACTGTTTTTCATATTAATTGAAATTGAATGGTTGCTTTCAATTTAGACCTTTGGAGTTTATATCCATATGATTTAAGTTTCATCTAATGCTTCTTTCTGCAGCTCAGATGTCTAGAATTGCCCATGCAAAACAGAAATCTCCTTATTTAAGGGAGATAATAATAGTGTTTAGGCTTACATACACACATGCCAGATTACAATGAATGAGTCCGGTGCAAAGTTCTCAGTCAAAGTATTTAATTGTGACTCCTATGAAAATAGTGTCATACCAGAGAGATTGTTTTCTTTCATAGATGTGGTCATTTTATCCTCTTTTCCCCCAGTGTGAATGGAAGAAGTGGAAGATTTCTTTCACACATGCTCATTGAGTGTGAAAAGAGAGCTGAAAGATGTATAGCTCTAGGTACACAGCACTGGAAAGAGACTGGTAATAATTCACAATTCCTGCTTTTCCTGTGCCTTCCAAAGTAATGTGGTCCAGCAGCTGGCTTGGGGACTGGTCCAGCCCATGAACTGTTTCTATTTGGCTTGCTGCCATCTCCCAGTGGAGATAGAGGCAGGATACAGAGGGCATAAATGCTTTCTTCACAGCCAAAACTATCTATTTAGGCCTGCAGTTTGCTCAACCCAAAAAACATGAGAGCTCAGTTTCCACCAAATGAACAGCAGAGATGCCCGAATAGATGATCTGTCCTCACATATGGCCCTTCCCCAAGCAGCCAGGATATGACATCAACACCAACGCTTCAATTACATCCACATTAGTGATCTAGTTCAGGAGTGTACTTTTGACGCAAATCTCCTGTTCATACTTCTTGCTGTTTAACTTGCACTTGAGGAGAGGTCTTGGAGGATTTGAACTGGGTTCCTTTGGATTAAACTAAACCAGGAGATGCGCTACTGGAACATACCTAGCATGTCCCAAACACTAATGCACATTTTGATCTACAGAATTAGACTAGAGCTAGAGTGAGTTAAAAACCCTTAAAATACATTTAGAGTTCACACAAGATACTCAGCACCAGCTGTTTCATCCTACATATCTTCTCTTGCCCCAGACTACTTGCTAATACTGACATAGCCTAATCTGGCTGCTGGGAGAACAATCACAAAACTGCTGTCCACGTGCCAAGTCTGGACCGCTTTAGAATGCAGAATTAGAGCTAGCTGTGTTGCTAAGGTCTTTCTTTGTATTGACCAAGATTTATCCCCCCTTGTGCCTTCTGGCACAACAGGGCCATCACCCAGCAGCAAGTATCAGGCAGGAAATCCCTGCCACATGCTCACACTTTTTACTCTTTTTTGTCATGGAATTTAATAGACCACCTAAGTTCCTCTGTGAAGGAAATGGAGGAAATAGAGTGATCAGCAATAAAGCAGAGATGTGTTGCATTAGCTTCTTCCAAAACGAGCATGGCACTCTGGTACTTTCTAAAAGCAGTGTTATCAGAATGAGTCTTCTGCCACCAGGAGGAAAATCAAATTTGTCTCCTCTCCTGTGCTGAACAGACTTCTGATACTTTTCATTGTGGAAGGAGAAAGCAAAGGGACAGAAGAGCTGAGCAGGTAAGTGATTCAGGTGCTTTGACTCACTCATGTTTCCCTTCAGTTCATACTAATTTAGGGTCCTAATTTCATGTGTTCTGATTAACATATCAGTGGCTTGGAATGCATAATGTAAATATTCTCCAATGCATCAATTTTTGGCAAATATCAATAACATATGATTATGTGATCCATGGAAAGTAACACTTCCTCAGAACCTCCTCCTCCTTCAGAGTAAAGAATATTCACCAGAAATTAAACTATCAGTCATGCTTCTAGCACACACTAATGTTTCTAAGGGCATAGTAAGAATTATTACAGAGAATTCTCACCAACCTGTAAGAGGAGTTTGTTGTTTAACAAAGCTCAACAAAGGTATTGGGAACAGCTTCCTCTCAAGGGGCAGATGTGTGTCTGGGTTTCACTGGCAGATTTAGCTATAGAGTGTCTGTTTCAAAACAGATGCTCTGATTCTAGCGCAATTTGAAAAGCAATTTCCTCGAGAAAATGTGATATGTAGAATGTATCACAATCTTTTATTTGCAGAACAATTCAAGAAGAGAAAATCTCTGAATGCAATTCGCTTTATGTTATTCTTGGCAGACTCAGAAAAAAAGTATCCAAATTCTTACTCTAAAAATAACTCGTAATTATATGTCATTTGCCTCCTGCCTACACCTCTTAGTAGGTCCTAAAATACTAAAATACTAGGCTAACACAGAGAGCAGGACAAATCCCATCTATGTTTGGCAAGCATAGTTTAAATTGTTGCTGTGGATCTGCTTGCAAGGAAAATTTGACATGGGTTTACAGCAGAATCTGTCAACCTAATAGCTCATCTTTTTGAGTTTAGTGCTTTTCTAGTCTTGAATATTGGGGCTTTCCCATGAATGAGGTCCTATATCATAATAAGTTTATTAGCTGCAAATGTTCTTCTTCTATAAAAACAATCCAGATGATTAACCTATTGATATCCCTGAACTTTCTATGATAACACACTACTTATATATGTATGACTTTTTCCTATCATATCACAGTAGTAAATCTTTTTGATAAAAAATTGTACATAATAGAAGCAAAACTGAAAGGGGATGTGCAGAAAGCCAAATGCTTGCAAGAAGCAAGTTATCTCACCCCTATCTTGTATCTCAGCAGATCAAAAAAGGTTCCATATATAGCCTTGAGAGTCAGCTATCCATTTATTTTTCTGACTTGTAGCAGCTTAGTCAGTTTTATAGTGGTAATACTGATTTACAACAGCAGGAGGAAATTGATCCTTTACATATTTCAGGGGGGAAAAAGATCCATGCATGGTGAGGAAACACAATGTATTTTTCTTAAATGTGGACACATACAAATGGGAAAACGTTCCAGAGGTAACTACCTGAAATAACCAACATATAGTGTTAAAAAACCAAACAAACAACGTGCAGCAACCCAGATCTCCTTCAACAATGGGAGTAGAGTCTGAAATGGAAATCAGCCTTTTCAAAAGAGCTGAACAGCCTTATTCACCAGTTTAAGAATAATCTGCATGGCTAAAGAATAATTTATCTATTTTTAAACCTTCTTTATTTCATTTTATTACTTTTTATAACATGAAGGGTATAAAATACATGTCTAAACCGAAGTATCATAATGTGTCACTTAAAAATTGAGAGGACCATCTGGATAAGACCAAAGAGTGCTGGCTTCCAGATCAGATGTAAGCAAGCAGTGAAATCTAGTCATATAATATCTAATGCATTCTTTTGCCTCTGTAGTTGGAAAAATGTTAATATTGAAATCTCAGAAATAATTCCTCAGAAGGAGAAATGTCATGCAGAGTATTTGCGTTCACTGATACAGTTGTGTCACTGCTGGATGGATCACTCTTGGCAGACATTATTTGCTTCGGGTTTCACAATAAAATGAAGTATTCAAAACTTCGGGTATACCACACCCACTTATCTGGTTTCTTCTATTTCATGGTATTTTCTTCAAGCACAAGAAGCTTGGTATGTGTCTCAAAATAATCAGAAATCTATGTTAAAGAGGACCACAGTTTAGACATGTGGAAAAGCCATAACATACCATAAGATCTGTTTTATTTCTGTGGCTTTCCAAAATACTTACCCAGCAATGACGACAAATATATCAACCAGACCAGTTTTCAGACCAGTTTCCTTTGATGCAGAATACTATGGCTCCATAACTCTGTAGCAAAGAAATCAAGAAGCAGGCCAAGACAGACCAACTGCTACAGATACAGATCCAGCTACGAGCATAACACATCGTGATAGTGTTTGGGTGAAATGTGGAAATGCAACCACCTCTTTTGCATGCTGCTTCCTATGCAAATGAAATGAAAGTGCTCAGGCAGAAACCACAACATTCCTCGAGTTAGCTGGTGATCTAGCTGGTCAGCAGACAATCCATGCATAGAGGGTCTTTTGTTTTTAATTTTTGTATAAGAGCTTATTTGCCCCCAAAGCTATTTCTGCACAAAGTGAACATGATGCTCATGCTATCACTCCTTTTTCTTTCAGTATGATTCAGCTGTGCAGAATACATGGAATTTATCCACAGTCATGTCTCCATTAACATAATCTCAGTCAAATGAGTAGCCCTAATTCTTTCATCAGCATTAGTAGCACACATTCCCTACAGATATAACTGCTGTGCTGATCATCAAAATGTTATCTGCATGTGAAAAAACTTTCTGGTTAAAAAGCAAAGAGATAGCTTTTACATGACCTTGATAGCATATCTGCCTGGAGAATCATTTGATACCAAAAAGTATCCTGGCAAATTCTAGATCCTTGATTAAGATCGACATCCAAGAACTTCCACATAGACTAAGATTTCTGCTGGTGAAATATGGGCTGGTGCTGGGAAAAGTTGGGAAATGGAGATTCAGAGCTGAGAGTTTTAAGTGAAAAGGGAAAAGCAAAGTAGTTTTGAGCTAGTAACAGTTGGTAAGTCAGTCTCAGAAACAGAATTTCTGAACATCCAAGTAATACAGAGTGATGATGTCTACAAACTGAACTATAAAGACAGAAGAGGAAGAGGAAAGCCTTGGTGGTTTGGTGGGTAAAGATGATGCCCTTTTGATTTGTTATCCCAAAGTCTGTACCCATATAAATTGTTTTGATAAAAGAACAAACTAGGGGTTTTTTTTCCTTGTTTTTCCAAGGCTGATGTAGCCAAATTTCCAGGGTTTCTGGTAAGTCACTGGTTTGTAACTCTTTGGCTGAGTAGACTTATTAGATCCAAGGGGCCAAAACTGATAATTGTGGCTTCAAACAACTACTTGGTGAAGCACAATCATGAAGTTTTATTATCGCAGTGCAAAAGCTCTGACTGAATTTATATAAATGTTCTGCAACTGTCATATAAATAGTGGTTATGCAGTTAATTGATTATTAAATATGTAACTGCAATTTCAAAACCTAAATTAAATTGCTGAATTGAAATAAAAACGAAATGTAATTTTGCATCAAGGAACAAGTTCAATGCAGCTTTGAATGTGGAATTATCTTCTATTTATTTATAATTCAGTAAGTGCATATGAACTATTGAAATACCTTTTGATTGCCAGCTTGTGTATATAGGCTTTGATTTCAAAGGAAGTCTGGGTTTTCCTATAACAAGACAGGCAGGAAATATAGTCTGAATAGTAAACAAACCTCAGTGCAATCAAAGCATTAACCATTCTCAGTGTCTCTTCAATTACCACTAAGAGTCTGAGCTACTGCAGTCACAGAACAGATGATATAATTACCCGCTTTAGGAGGCACTTCCTGTATGTTACCATGTTTAAAAACACACTTATGCAAGCAAAAACCAAAAAATGGGTCTCAGAAAATATAATGTTAGCAGTAAGAATGCTTTATTATACTTGTAATAAACAACTGTCCACAAGTTCCAAAATGCAAAACACTCAAAAAACATGAACTGCATTCAGGGATGATCTGAGAAAGAATAAATAATTTTCAAGTGCTGGTACTCTGCCTTAAGTATCTGACTGCATAGATGCAAAAAAATGTCCTGGTTAGGTTTTCAAAGCAAACCCTGACTTTACAGAAAATCAGACAAGCTGTTGCCATTCCTGTATTTTCAAAAACTTAATTGACTCAAAAGGTAAATGTAACTTTAGTTGGATGACATGTAACATAGTAGACCATTGTATCAGCTATGCAAAAGAGTGCCAGTTTAGGTTTAATCTGCATTTTAACATGCTCAGCATACCCAATGCGCTTTTTTGTTTAGTTGCAGATCAGTAATATAGAAGTAGGAACAAGAGAGTTCAGTTTTGTCTTATTTTAAGGTGCGCTGCTTTTTTTTACAGGTTATTCACAAAATACAAGCAGTCTGATGCCTGGACCTAAGGATGCTATGTCTAAACTTGTAGACATTGCTTTTTGAAAGTAATATCATTGCTGTCATACTTTGCACAAAATGTAATTGTTGTTCCAAGAAGTAAAGATAATTTATAAATTATAACAATTATGTGGCTAATTTCAAAATCTTTATCCTAGTATTTCAACACAGATAGGGTTCTTGTCTAGTGAAACCTAGCACTATCATAGAGTAATTATTTACTGCAAAATTTATTCTACGATTAATGGAGAAAAGGTATTTGTCCTTTCTGACCCTAACTATTCTATGATTCTATGATTCTTGCATTTGACTATTAATTAAACAACCTAGTTAAGTTCTTGTAGTTTAGTAGAAAAGAATACATGTAGCAAGCAAACGGAATACTCTGGTTATCTTACTCTCCTATATAGTAATGCAGACAGCATCTTTTGGAAATGACAGAATTTGTCTAACTGTTCAAAAATTCATAATCAGATCAGGCTGAGTAACTCAGTAAAGTTACAATGGCAGAAATGGCTTAGATGTATAGTCAGAAATATCAAGAAATCTGATTGCGGCATGGCAGGGAAAGATTGGTCTCGCCTCTGAGATATGCTGAAAAGAACACTCTTGCTGGGGGACCTCAGCTGAGGTACGGTAAAGAAGCAGACTCTGAACAGTTCTGTTTGAAGCTGTTCCTGTGAAGCTGTTTGATCTGTATTGGCTTGACAATCAATATTGTCAATATTGTAGGTGTATCAATTATTTGTTATTTAATGCCTATCTTCATGGGCAGTAATATTGCTAGTA
This sequence comes from Nestor notabilis, assembly GCF_000696875.1. Lineage (NCBI taxonomy): Eukaryota > Metazoa > Chordata > Aves > Psittaciformes > Psittacidae > Nestor > Nestor notabilis. The sequence continues at coordinate 40,162 of NW_009925232.1, read as the reverse complement.
TGTGCCCACAGACTAAGCAATAATTTCAAGATCCTTTCAAGTTTTGTGGAAATGTCTGGTTTGATTAGTTGTTACTTCCCAAAAAAGAAGAATTCAAATATCTTTATAATTCAAACATCAGTAATTACTTTTTAATGTTGTTTCTTTACACAGCCATGCTCAATGTCGTACTTCTGTTAAATGACCTTTTGATGCTGCTTCCTGTTAGACAATGCATATCCCTTCAACAACTGTAATTATATAAAATGGCCAGTTTTCTGAGGGCCTCAGGCTCTCTCAAAGATGTGGATTTCTTTGCTTAGACTATAGACAGGACTAACTGTTCCTTTGTGCTACCAACTTCTGCCAGTCTTTTTGTGCCTGATGGTTATTTTTTCTTGTGTTTACCCTGCAGGGCTCTATGAAAACTATCCAACCAATGCAGAACCAGAATGCTGTGATGTCAGATGGGGACTATTATCAGATCATCAATCCAAAGGGACTATAAAAACAAGTGGCTCAACAATGTGTCACAGGACATCACTCACAGTTTCATCAGCATCAAGACTGTGTAACAGCAGACTTAAACTGTGTGTTCTTGTATTAATGCTCTTACATACAGTACTTACAGTCTCAGCAGCACAGAACTCAACAGGACTGGGCTTTGGAGGCATAACAACTTTGGAAGATAATTCAACCAATGAGGAATAAAAGAAAGGATTCATCTTATATGATAGAAACACAACAGGCCCAAATGACTTCAGTCAAAAATAACAAGGACTGAGTGCTTTACCCTCAGATCTCTTCTTGAATAATCTTTTGGGTAAAATGAAAAGAATGGGCCACTACCCAGACAACAAGGACACATGAACACAGCTTTTTATTGACTAAAAGGCTGTATGGTGACTAAAATTTCTCACACCATTTTATACACTGTGTTTTAATGTTTGGAGTTTCTTTTTTTGTTTGTTTTTTGCACTTGTTAATACAGGATTTTATTTTTTGGGACAGTTTCTCAAAGCTAAATTAAGTCTTTTCTCTGTCGATATATTTCTAGTCATTGTGTGTGTTCATCTGGTAGTTCTGTCTTTTATGTCCTGTCAGTTTCTATTAGAGGAATGACTGCTATGATTCCATGACATAGCAAAAAAAAAAAAAAAAAAAAAAAAAAAATTAAAAAACTACAAACAAGGAAAAAAAACACAAAAAAGAACAACAAAACAAAATTTAACAAAAAAAAAGAAAAAAAAAGAAAAAAAGCAACCACAAAAAGCCCCAAAACAACCTAACTGTCCTCTTACCCATGGGAACCATTCATCTCCTTTCCCCTTCCCATCTTTTGTCACAGACAACATATACTCGCTTCTGTCTGTGTAATCACAATGAATGGGTACACAATTCCAGTGTGCCTCTGCCACTGTTGCACAAACCAGTTGACTGAGCAAACCCAAAAGGAGCATGAAGGGGGTTCCTTTTAGTTGAACAAACAAGTGCTCTCCTTACAAGGTGGGATCGGACAGTTAAAAAATATAAAGAAATATATAACAAACTGTTGCTCCAATACCCGTTTTGAAGAAGTCCAGTCCTTTCTCACTGGTCAGTTGAACAGGAGCAGCCTTTTTTAGATATGCTATGTAAAACCAGTTATGCTCAGCAAGTTGAGTAGTTGGGAAGCCTTCATATTGGAGGTGAAGGATTGGCATTCATTGTGAATTACATTTTGAGTTCTCCTGCTGTCAAATAACCAGCAGCTTTCATAAGGAATGGGAGCAAAGAGCTTCCAAAATCCAAGTCTTTTTGTCTCAAAAAAGTTACACTAAAAACCTTTGAGCATCTACAATACAAAGTATCTCTTTGGTTTTGATTCCATTGTTTTTCTAATATCTACGTGTTGTGGAAAGTTAATCCAGTTGTTAAGGGTACACAAGAATGTGTTAGCACAGATAAAGAAATTATTTTTTTTTAAATATATAGACAACCATTTTCACAAATGTGCAATAAAACCAGTAAAGATATACTAGGATATGAGTAGTCAAGAGAAAAGATTGTAATATGATTGCTGATTTTTCATTGTTTGGGTTGGTTTTTAATTTGTTTACTTTTAGTTTTGTGAGAACATTTCACCTGCTGAGTGTATGAGAATTTGCTTTTTAAAAAGGCTTTTTAGAGTTTACAGTAGAATCAATGGAAGGAAAAGTTAATAAGGGCTGTTTTTAAAAACTTTACATTCCTTCCTATTCTCTAACTACACTTGGGAAGTGCACTTTAGAGATGTTTGCTGTGTAGCTGGGAGACGAAGGAAAACTATAGAGAATGTTCTCTTAGGAAATAAAATATAGTTACCTACTTTCTAGCTATGAAATACCCCTTGATAAATATTAATGTTGTAAGAACATTTAATCACTGGTGCATAATGCTTTTTTGTATACACTTTATGGTCTGTTAAATTCTGGAGAAAAACAAAAAGATAACCATGCTGCTTAAGCGGTTCAAGATGCACATGTTAAGCTGCGAAAGCTCAAATATTTTGCAAAAGTATTTGTTTTGATAGTGTTTTACTACAACCTGGACTGAGGAGCCTAAAATGATCTGTGCAAGTATGACAACAACAAAAAGCACCAGCTAATGCAAAATTCTTCAGCACTGGTTTGTTTCTATAATTCCTCCCTTCCCTTCCTTGCACATGCTATATTTTGTTCAATAAAACATGGTGCTTTTTAGTTACTTCATTTTCTGTTAGAGGCACATGTATTAATTATATTGAATTGGTGCAAAATTGGGGAAAAATGTAGAAATGTAAATGAAAAAGCCTTAACTAATGGTAGAATATAGACTTTTGAAAGGACAGAGTTGTTATTGAAAAATGATGGAGCAATAACTGGGCAGTGCTCTGGTACTGTACAACAGCTGATGAATCACTCTGCTGGGAAAGCTCTTACTAGGTGAGCTCTTGTTCAACTGACCTCTTAATTCTAGTAAGTGTACATGGTCAGTAAACAGTTTGTTATAACCTTTATCTACCTCTGCTGTGCAAAGGCCATCCAACATCCATTTTTGTGATGTTTCTTATTTTTTTGTTCACACCGTTACTCACTGTCATCTATTTTTACACTGTACCAATACAGTAGCAAGTTTGGTTCATCCCGATTGAATTGGCACATGAAGAAGAGTTATTATTTCTGGTTTGCCTCATGGTGCATTATACAGTGCTATCTTTAAGATATTTTCTTTCTTCTCTCCTGCTCTTTTTCATTCGTCATCCCTTATTTTTCTATTAAAATGTTTTCAAGTGGTGTCAGTGAAAAATACGACTCCTCCACTGCTAGGCTACACTCAGTCATGCGTCATACAATATGATAGACATAAGGAAAAACAGTGACAACATTGTCACATGCAAAAGTAGTGAAATTAAACTGGGGCAAAATGAAGCAGAAAACAATTACGGACTTTCAACTATTACACAAGTGCAAGATGTAATAAACTCCTCTCCCTCTCCCCACCTGGAGTTAATGCCTGCAGTTCAATGCTCTGTGAATTTTCTCTGTCATCTTTCTGAGGTCTATTTCTTTAATTTTTTGAAACAAAGAGTCATGTTGCAGAGGTGACTACTGCTGGGGAATCTGTTGCCTTTTTTACTCCAGCAGTGTGGTATGCAGCTTCTCTTGGTGGCAACTGGGACATCAGGAGTAGACAAGGACTATTCTATGAAGTTAAGCAACACGTAATCATGTATGATGCAAAATTCCATTCCATCCATTCCTCATTCATAAAAGTTTTCCTGGCACAAACCTAAGCATGCTTGATATTGTGCACATATTACTTTTTTTTCCAGAATAAATTTGCATCTTGCCACTGCTATAACTGCCATCTTGTTCCATTTCTCCTTGTACTGTATGCCTAATACATACATGATAAAAAACTGGCTTCACAAAGAAGTAATACTAAAATATTTCTGCAAATGACTGATGAGAAGAAAAAGGAAAAATAGAATATTTATTTTATGATCATACGGAAGAGAGAAATTTCCCATGTCTTTTATCGTCTTATTTTCTGCAATAGGGAAAATCCAGATTTTGTGCAATATGTTAATACTGCTAAGCCAAATGTCATATAACATAACCAGAGCTATATGTTATACTTTATTGCATTTGCATTTGGTAATACATTATATTGATATTTTTCTTTCATTAAAGAGACAGTACTTTTTTTTTTGAAAATATAGCAGGTGAAGGCTGTCCTTCTGCATGTCACAATTTGAAGACAATACCCAACAAAACTTTAGAATGAAGTTTCAGTTCTATAAATGATGAAACCAAGCCATCAGCTGCCAAAGAATCTGTGGAACAATAGATACAAACCAAACATAGACTTTCAAGAAACTCCTTCTCAAGGGTTAAAAATAATGTTACTCTAAGTGATTAAAGAGGAAAGAAAGAGAGCTGTATTTCAAAGAACAGAGATGTCAGGTTTCATTTGGTAAACAATGTGGCACTCTGCTTATATACTTACACTCTTCTATTAAAAAGTGAGGGACAAGGACATTGTCTTGCTCTCTCTGTTATGATAATGGATGTCCTTTTTGTAAGCATTGCCTCTCTGCACAGAAGATGTCTGCTTATCGTGGCAGCTGAAGACAGCTTATGTATATGCACACAAATTTACACAGTGAAACCTGTCTTAAGCAACTATCCAAAGCACAAGCAAAACTCACTTGGGGGGTAGAGGTAGCTTTAAGGAAAGAAACAAATTTGTCTTAACAAAGTTCAGGATTTTTCCTTATTGCAGCTTTCACTGTATCATCAGTGCCACTGCCCTGTGATGAGCCCTGCACACGCAGGCTTCGAGCTGGGCTCAGGGGCATGCTGACTTCAGTGGGCCTCAATACAGGTAGAGGCATGCACCCACAACAAATTCACTGTAGCACATAGGTCTCAATTTGTTGTCCCATAGTCTTTACTCAGGAATTGCTCATGGGCATAGTGCATCAACAGAGGATCACTGGGGTCAGGCCTAGCCAGCCGAGTCTTACAAAGAGACTGGTGATGGCATATTAATGGTGAATGGTTCTTTTTTATTGTTATTGTCTACTATTATATTAGTTTGGTGAAGGAGTGGTTTTGAACTTTAGCTAAGAACACAGAAGACAAATTAACAGAAACCTTGTCATTGCAGAAATGAAATTCAATAGCCTTTCTGAGGTAAAAAGAGGCTCTGTTGTCTATCAGCAGCTGGCAGGAAAAAACATTATTTTAGAAAAGCTTGGGAAAACAATATCTTCAGTTCTGAACATGATAGTCCTCATTTAAACTAGACGTTTGGATAGCAAAGAGGACAGAAGCACATACCATCTCAGTTGAGGGATTTAATTTGCCGACATGTTCTGCAACATCTCTGAGTGATTAAGTTTACTGAACACCTTTAAGTTTTCCAGTATCTTCCAGCATTTTCCAGCATTTTTTTAAATGTTAACAAACTTGATCTGTCCCTGGAGGGAGAATGAGAAGGAACTGCTATGAGTGATGAAATTAAAACAGAAAACAAAATAGATCTGGGCCAAGATCCATCTGAGAAACAAGCTATACTTCTTCAAAATATATCAGAGATGCAAAAAAACCCAATAAATAAATAAATAAATATGTAGATGTAGACCTAAATAGAAATAGTTACATTTTAAAAGACGAACACAAATATATGTTGTCCACAATTACTACAAATACAGCATACTGTAGAGTAAAAACACCAAAGGATAAGACCTATAAAATAAATAGGGCAAAATTATTGTATTTATATTTCTTACTATGGAATGTGAATTTCCAGGCAGAATTTCAGCATCAGAAATATATTTTGTAATATAAAAAGTAAAAAATTTGGTAGAAAGGGGTATACTTGGTTATTCGTTCCACCATCCTGACTCCTACAAGGTTAGTTATGACCCTTCTGAACTTTTCATTCAAATCCTTGACTTTCACAGTAAGTTCCCAGCACAGACCCCATCCTGGCAGTTCCAGCAAATGGAAAAGGAGGTCTCAGTTGTGGGTCCTAAGGGAAAGCTTCTGTTCAAAGTGCAAACTAAGCTTCAGCACTTGAGTCCACTCTCTAGTCTCTCATTCTCCTAATGCTACATTCGTCTCTTGGACATATACAAAGTGATTCAGTTTCCTCTTCAGAGGGGACTGTGCTTGCCCTGTTCACACCTTCAGTCTCAGTCAGGCCCCATTACAAAAGTCAGAGCAACCACTAGTGTGCTTTAAACACAGTAGATGTGCTGAACTCCCCAAACTGAGGTAGGATTAAAATGATAGGCATGCTTTCTAACCAGCCCTCTGAGTAAGGTTGAAGATTTTACCAGCTGTGTATATCTTCATTTCTAACACAGACTATCTCAGCAGAAGGGACAAGAGGTTTGACAACAAATCGCTGTCAAACTCTCTCTGTGGCAGTTCAGACATTACCCTTCCAGCTGCCCCCCTGTATGATATTGCCAGGATTTATTGTATCAGAGTATGATAAGCAGAAGAGAGAATGTGAGGTCCCACTGCAGTGCAAAATGAGGGGCATCTAAAGGAAGACTAGACTACCAACCAGAACATCTGTAAAACAGGCACACATACCTTTCCATCGAGTCTCTAGTAGTGGGGGGATTAAAGAAAGAAGGGAGGTACTGTCTGTCAGAGGGATAAAGCAGGCAGCAGAGGGAAACAATGTCTTCACACACCTCTGCAAGTTTATTTGAATGTATCTTTAGTCAGGACAACACTAAGCATTGCAGCACCAAACCCTAATGTGTCTTCTAAGTGGTAGATATAGACCTCTCAATTATGCTGGATGAAGTGCAATACACAATATCAGTTGGTGATATAGAAAGAAAACCTAGTGAGGCAGATGCCACCTAAGCCAGTGGTCTACACTGAACACGTTAGTCTTACTTTAGCTCTGCCCTCTCAGAATTATTCTCTGAGCATCCCTGAGCATTGAATCCACTTGTCTCCATGAGGTATTCACATTTTTGGAGTTTTTGCTAGGTTTAGGCTCCAACATAAGCTTTTTTTCATGAAATATGGATGGAGGATGAAGTGATAACCCATACCAGCTAGAATGCAGTGACTAGGTTTCCTGTGAATGCGCATCTGTCCTCTCCCTGATCAGCAGGCTACTCTTTACTGAATGAGAAAGAAAAAGAAGCATCTTTCTTTCTTTTCTGGTGTTGCTGCAATGGACACATATGAATGAACTACTTATTGGCCTAGTAAAAATATGCAAGGTCTGGTTACTGCACATATGTGGGAGAGAGATGCTCTTTTCCTCCTCTGAGGAATGCTGACAGATTACATATTAAGCAGTCAACAACTTGGTAGCATTAGCTAATTTTGATGGCATTTATTATAATTAGAACAGGGAATACAGGATTTCAACCAAGTGAGCTCAGTCTAATTATTGCATTTGATGGGGAAGAGCACCTAGCACTTTACAGGACTAAGTTCCTTTGTGGTAGTGGTACTTAACTATTTATCAGCTACTAATCAGCTTTCTAGGAAAATTCTGAAAAGAATGCAGAGCAGCTACATGAGTTGAAAGATATCAGATCTGTGACCAATGGGAAAAATAGTCCCTAGTGTTTTTGGTTTTTGGAGAAGACCACTAAACACAAATGAGAAAGAAAGAAAAATTTTCTTTTCTTTCTCCCATTCCTTCCCTCCCTCCACCTTTCCACCTTTCCCTTTCTCTGAGTGAGTCACCGGTCTGACCCAGGACATATTTTTGCCTTAGTAACCCTCTGAAAAATTAAATGCATTTGATAAGATGTAAAGCTCTCCTACTTTATATTTGCTACATGTGCAGGAAAAAAAATAAAAAAAGAAACAAACAAAAAAAGGATTTATTTTTTCATTCACAGAGGGATATTCTCCCATCAGTTTCCTATCTATCACTAGTCCACAGGTTCACTGACTTCAATGGGACTCATGCTTTTCATTTACATGGTACTAGGATTAATGCCATGGATCAAAACCTGCCAGTTTCAGTGCAAGTCCTTCCACTGAGCTCGGGGAGGATTTGGAAAGCCCAAGGTCCCTTTGAGCACATATAAGCTCAAAAGGATACAATAAATAAGCATGTGAACTGCTGAATGAAATGTTCCAAAAGTTTGTCCAAGTGGTTGGTCAAATAACTAGCTGCAGCTCTATGCAAAAGTCATGTTGAGCCAAAGCTTTGAGCTTTGATTTGATAGACCTTTGTTTTTCTGAAACCTAACAAGCTTCATTCAGGGTACGAATATGCAAAAACTTACAAAGGATTATAAATACAAGAAAAAATATTGAAAACAGTTGACAATATTTTCACTTCTATGAGTGAAAATTGAGTTAAGGATTCTGTTAATTGTATGTTTTTATTAACCCCTTATGACAATTTATGTAGTTTTTCAGAAGCTGCTTGGTTTCTTTTTTTGTTTTCCATTCTTTTGTTCAAAACCAGATTTTTGGCCTCTTAAAAATTCAGATTGAACTATGCAGCTACAAATTACATGCTTATGTTAACAGATTTGCAATTAAAATTATACTACTCTTCTGTTATTCCCAAATTGTATGAACAGAAAGTTCATGTTAAAAGCAAATTTAATTAACTGTGTTTAACCTTGTTTCCTTTTTCTTTTCCTTCTTTCTTCAGAGTTAAGGACTGGATTTTATTTGAAATGGGCTAAACTGGCATCAGTGTTTTTTAACTATATGGAATGTCCTATGATTCTCAGCATTGAAAAGAGGGCTACATGGTCCTGTCAGGAAAAAAAAAAAATAGCTGTAAATTGTAATAATATATTAAATATTGTATTATTATAGCAACTTTAGTTAAGCAACTAATACTATCTTTAATTTTTTACAGAGATCTTTGATGAAATAATTTATTACAATGACTCACAGAAAAACTTGTTTTCAAAATGACAGGAGAAATTGTTGAAGATTGTGAAAAAAATACTAAAAATAATGCTCTACTAAGAATAAATTTCAAGATGCAAACAGTGAGTCTGACTTTTTGGTACTAGAGATTTATGAATAAAATTAAAGCCAAGGCTTTTTTTGGGAGGGCGGGGTGATTATTTTTTAAAAATTATTATATTTAAAGATTTCTTTTTAAATTTAAACTTTTTTTTCCTCAAGAGAAAAACAAACAACAAAAAAAGACAACAATGTGTTCTGATACAGTCTGCAGCTACCTATTTCAAAAAATGCCTCTGAAAAAATATAAAGATTGAGGTAATTACCTCATAATCAAATGATTTTCCAGACTGTACCATATAACAGAACCAGTACTTTATAGCTGTTCATCTAAGATTTCTTATGAAGCAAATAAAATCAGAAGAAATGAAAAATAATAAAAGCATTTAATTTTTCTATCATGTATATGCCAAATTTCAGTGATGTAGAACCTACAAAAATACATGTTTATTTATTACCTATGGAATATTCAGTGTTTATAACAAGGATCTCAATTAATAAGTGATATTAGATATTTGTCTGTCTGGTCACACAAACATTAATTATTCTCAAAAGGGGTTGTTAAAAACCCCATCAGTTCAAAGAGGTAAGTAGACATTTACAATTCAGATTTCAAATGTTTTAGGAAGTATTTTGGTTGACAGTATATGATGGCAACACATCTGTAGAAATCAGTGCTCTGCCTCCTGATCAGATGAGCCAAAATATGGTGAAGCTGGCTCTTTTGTAACAATCTGATGATTTCCTGGTGAGGAAATAAGACAAAAGTCTCACCATCTCCTTACAGTCATGTAACCTATATGGTATCTCTACTCACACCTTCACAGCCACAGCCTTTTTGATCCAACCACTTGCTCACACAGGTAGGTGCATGCAGTGAGTGAATGAAGTTCACTACGACTTCTATTTCAACATACAAATCTACGACAAATTCCTTTTGCATGTCAGAATGGTCTGAAGCCAGATTTTCTCAGTCATGAATAGCTTCAGAAGTTGTGAATGAGAGTAATTTCACTGACTCAGTAGATTAAGCCCAGTGGACCAGCAGTGCCAGTTTGTCAATAATCCACTGGCTTCCAAGGAGGAGATATGAGGCCTCAACTTTGTTTCAAACCTATGGTCAAATTCTCACCTACTACAAGAAGATCAAGGTTTCACTTTATGTGTGCCATATCATCAGGCATAAAGTAAATGCCAGTTAAGTGTGGTTCCTATTTTAAGAAAATCATTTGGAACACAGAATGAAATGTTTTCTCTGGCTGGCCATTATTCATGTGGGGATGATAAGAAGGAAATGGAGTATGTATAAACCAAAGTAAAACTCATCAAGTTTTTGATCTATATGTAATGTTATTTCAAGAACCCTGTCTTTTTTTTTTTAATAACATATTTTCCATCTTTTTTAGTTTAAGGTTGAGCTTGTTCCACCTTTCTTAATAAAGCTTCACAAGACTATACCAGTCTATAGACTGAAAATGATGGACTCGGTTCTTCCAAAGTAAATACATTTACCAGACCAAGAAAGGAAAAAGCTTTTCAAGCACACGTTCATCATTTCTATTCACTTAGCTTATCCAGGCCTCTTCCATGCCTTCTTGCTTACTATGTCTGCTTGCTTAATATCCCCATAGCATTTCACAGAATCATAGAGTGGTTTGGGTTGGAAGTGACCTCACTAAGTCAGGTTGCTCAAAGTCATGTCTAACATGACCTTGAACACTTCCAATGATTAGGCATCCACCTTTCATGTCCTGATAAGAGGAGGCTCAATTCTTCTTGCTGCTGAAGATCCATAGAACATATAAGTTTTTTATAGGCTTTGTGTGATCTGTATCCTCATTTCTCATACAGAAGGTAGGGTGGGAAAAAATCCTTAGGCAATTATTTTATGGCTTGCATTCTCTCATATGATAGGATTCTTCTCTGGATTCTCTGTAGGCTTTTGAGTAGAGGCTTTCCTCCCTCCCAGTAAACCAGTCAGGGACTCTTAAGAAAGCTTAAATTCACAACATACAGATTTCAGAAAGAGCTAAAACTGGAGGTACAGTTGAATGTAGTACAGGAATATGCTGTCAGACAGCAGAAAGAGTACTAAACATAGGCAAAGGCACACAGTCCTGTGTGAAATCTGATAATACAATTTGTCTTTCATTGTGTAGTAATAAAAACACAAGTGAAAGTCTGTGTCTGGCACATTAACAGTGATGGACAAAATTTCCCAAACAAACCAGAAGCTGGTTCAAGAATATAGTATTTTTTTGTCATTATAAAAATTATTTGCTATTTTAAGGGGTTTATTGTTTCAGGGTTGGTTTGTTTTGTTGGTTTTTTTTTTTAGTTCACCATTTTAAAGACATCCTCTGCTACTACTGAAACTGATTTTCCAGACTACTCTGGAAAAGCTATTGTAATGCTATAGTAAGAATTGGGTGAAGTCAATAGCAAGGAATCATAAGAAACTTATGTTTGAATGACCCAAATTATACAACATAAGAAATACATCTTTCTTATCAATATTAACTTTATTATACATACCATTATCTTCATACAGGGAACAATCAGTGTCAGCTTCAAATCAAATATGTCTTCTTTTATATTAGTTAGTAGAGTGCTGTGTGTTTCAATTTTATCAAAATATTGTGTAATTACATGTTTTCTTCAAGGTGACTTACAACTGTGATTGCATTATAGAAATTCAAGGCTTCCACACAGAGCTGTAAAAATCAGTCTTGCAAAACAGAATGTGTACTAAGAACTGCATCGAAACCTCAAGTGTTCTGAAATATCAAATGATACACTGAAGCCATGTCACAGTCAGTTTAGACTCATGTGACTTAAGAAAACTGGAAGTTCATTTCATGTTTTAGGGAAATGTAAAATAAAGGTTATTATGGCTGCTAATCACTAGCTCAGTTGCACACCTACTTGCACCCATTTTGACAGAACACAATAGGATCAAAGTTACTCTGACTTGTCTGCAATAAACCATGCTAAAACTTTTTGCCCTCCTAATCCCAGTATCTGGTTCTTAGCATCAGTAATATTTTGAATTTCTGCTCTTGTGTGTAGGCAATTTTAGGTTACTCAAGGGGCTGGCATACTCAGCAAGAAGAATCCTTCTACAGTCAAGAAGTAGTTCCACAGCTGTTCTATGGAGGCTTTCCAGGCTGCACTAGTTTCATGGGGTTTGTGGTAGGTTTTTTTCTGTTTATCATTATTGCATGAGGTGTCATGGATGTTGATACTATATTTTCCAGAAGAAGAGAATTTGGTGCAAGATCTACCCATGGGAAATCAGTTGTGAATTGTTTCTTCATCTTCAGCCAGAGCACTAAATTCAGCAGTAACACAAATCTATCCTGCCTTTGAACTTACACAATATTGTGTTTAAAGCAAAGATGGAAATGAAACAAATGTTTCATAGGGCCTGAACATTCTCCTTCTTAATAATGCTTAGCATTTAGAAACTTAGCGCTGAATTTCTCTGCCAGGTCCTGTACTGTGTGTGTTTGAATTAAAGACCTAGAGCTAAACAACCTCCTCTTCTCTGATCTTCTGGTAATCAAAATTCCCATTTAAGTGTTGATATTCTGTCTCATTTATAATTCAGATCTCATTTCACTCCTTAAGAGATGTCCCTGAAGTGTCAAATTTTAAAACTGAATAAATAAATTTCTACCCTAAATAAAATGCATGAATAAATCCATTATAAGCATGTGGATTAAACAAACAAATAAATTTAATGCAAATTACAATGCCTAGTTGACATCTCCTACCAGCTCTACAGCGAATCTAGAGCTCTGTGTCAGGTAAACAGGCTCTGTAAAATATGGGGGGAAATGAAGTTCTTCATTGAATATAAACATACTCAGAAAACTGCTTAAGATAAAGGAAATCTAAGCCTTCCATATTCTCCATATCCATCATAATTCCAAAATCTTATAATAATTTTCTCTCCAGGTCATGGATACCATATTTAACACTGCAGGAAGAATATATGGAGGAATATCAAATGTAATTCCTTTGCTTATGGGAGTTATCCCTGCTTTTTTTTCAAATGCCCCAGGATTGAATTGAAATTAAAAAGTCAATTCCTTTTTATTTCTCATCTTTCTTCTTGCTCTACTTGTATTACTGCACACTCTCACACATTTTTCAATAAAGTGGTTTAAAAGTAATCAGCATGCAGGCGATGGCGGTTCAAGTTCTTCCTGTGGCTGAGATCTGCATCCTTTTGGTAAATGCCTTCCCTTTCAGGCTAGTGGGCACTGTTTCCCTGTTCTTTTTGTTCTTTTCCCACTGTGTGTGACATGTTTCCAGTTCCAAACTAACGGGGACAGAAAAAGAGAGCCTGGAAACAAGAATGATGTAGTCAAGAGGGCAGATAAATTTGCTTGCTTCATATCCTTTTTCTTCCCCAAGCCTTAGCATCTTAATGTAATACATTTCACATCATCCATCACATCCAGTTACTTCATGACTCATTACCTCCTCTTTTTGAAAGGTGATCCTCCAAGGATGTGCCTGCTAAGAACACCTGGCCCAGAAAAGAGGAAGGCAAAGTCAAATGTTCCATCCACCATGAGGCACAGGATTTCCAAATCCCAACAGTCTACTTTGCATCCATTACTTTTCTTTATTCAAATAATATTTCTTTTTTATCACAGGGAGAAAATAATTCTAACCAGTGTTATTTTCAAATGGCATAATAATCCTAGAATCATGAATTTAATTTTACAGTACCATTAGCCTGTTACTTGAAATAGTTGAGCATTTGCTGGTGACTTAATAATACAATTTGCTTTACTTTTTCATTACAGTAAGCCTGAACAGTCAGTGATACTAAGTTCACCATAAACCAGAAGGGAGATTTGTAACCCATCATTTTAAATCTTGAGAACATATGATCTTTGCTTGCTCTGATTGTTATCTCCATTTATCTTCTAGTTCCCCTAGAATCTAATAGTAAATGCAGGACAAACAACAAACACAGGAAATGAACTTAGCAGGGGGGTTGTTGTTGGTTTTGACTGTTTGTAAACAGTGCTACTGTGTATATAAGTAAGTGTTATCCCAAACAAATTCCAACTGTTCAGAAAAAACTATCCATGTATGCTGATGGAAGATAGCTCAGGAAGCCTCTCGTGAATGACATATTGACTGAATCTCAGCTTCTGTGTTTAATGGATCGTTTTCTCTTTTAACATCTAAATAGCCTTTTAAAAAATGAAATGTAAGGTAAAGAATGAATGAAAATTTTGCATACATTTCTCTGCATAATTTCAGCTGATTTTTCTACAGGATACCACCTGAATGTCCAGAAATGCTTTTTCTAGTAGAACACCTTCAGTACTGCTATTAATAATCCTGGAGATCCCAAAACCTAATATATTTTCTTTTGTAGCCACCAGGTGGCAATCATAAACTTAGCCTGCTCCATCAACTCCTCTGAAGCAGCTACTGCAGGCTAAGAATATGCTGTAAGTATAAAGCAGAAAAAGGTATCTCCATGGTGACTATTATACTATGTTGTTTATCATGGGTGAAACTAGATGAAACCATGTTCATGCTTCTAAATTACATCTTTCATCTCATTAAGTCCTGAGAAGCTAACCTTGAAAAAATATGTTCTAGCGGAAGACATACTTTCTTTCACAAAGAGCCTGTAGATAGCTTATTACCCATGTGGTATTTTCAGCTTTCTGGACACTTACCATAGCGAACATTCCTGCAAAACATTTATATGGGTTTTCAAATTGCTTTTCCTACCCAACTAAAATATCTAATTTAATAATAATTCGGCCTAAAGTACTTGCTTTTGTCTGTCTTCTATCAGGGCTTTGAGTGAGTCATTACAGGGTTAAGGCAGCCAGAGAAAGAGATTCTACACTTTCCCTCTTGTGTCATTTGGATTTTAAAGAGCTGAGAGCCCTGTAATAGCAGCTCAGCTTTCAACATCATCATAGCACTCTGAAAAGTAAAGATGGGAAGCTCTGGTCCATATACATGTTTCATTTGGAACATTCTTGTTGAGATATAGCTAAAGATCAGCAGATTTTTTTATTATTTTGTTCCAAAAGTGCTTTAAGATCCTAAACCCCACTGACTTTTAGGAACAGAAGTTCTCTGGACTGAAAGAAAAATTTACCTCACTTTTATTTCATTTTGTTTTTCTTGCAGGTCTATTGCATCTAGATCTTTTCCTATAGATCTTTCAGTCCTAGCTCACATTCCTTTGAATTCACATGAAACTGTCTTATGCTTAACTCCATTTCAGCTAACTGGAAAACAAGAACACAAAACAGGGATGTAAAGGATACATTAATCTTACCTAATCTAATGGAATTATGTATTTTGATTATGCCACCTTTTTTTCCTTTTTTTTTTTAGACAGAGCAGAAAGAAGAGATTGAAAGAAGATGATGAAAAAACCCTGGAAATACAATAAGAATGTCTGTAAAAGAAAAGTTACATAATTGGAAATAATAAGAGAACTTAAAAAGGAAAAAATAAAAAAAAGCAAAGTAAGAATTGTTGGAAGCCTCTGATATCAAGTAAAGGGAAAAAATCCACCCTCCAATGGGCTTTAAGGACATCAGGTTTAGAGCGCGAAATAAGACACTTTTGTACTCAGTGTCCTGTTTACAAGTGAAATCACTTTTAGAAGCAGCAGTGTTAACGGGATGTGAAAAAACAGTAATGAGACCGTCTGAATCTCGTGACTTAGCACAAAGATAAAACAGAACCTTATAGAATGACACCGTCGGTGAGTTAGTTATTTACTGTTTTCTATTTAAGCATTCTTCAACACACTTCTGGAATATTTGTAAGGCACAAGGTAGTGAACTGGTAGTCCAATTGTGTGATTTAATGTAGAAATTCCTGTGATCATGCAGTCTGTTGTTTCCTGGGCAAAGCCAAATTTCGAAAGTCAAGTACATTTCCATTAAAGTTTTAACTGTCCCTCTGTCATTCAAAGATAAGCTAAATTTCATTGCTTACAATCAAATTCAGAACAAGTAGAAAGGCTTAATATTACACCTTAAAAAAAAAAAAGTCAGGTAAGTTATGATTTTTAAAATAGACAGAGGGAGACTAACCTTATTCAGTCACCACAACAGATACAAGGACTTGATTCGTGAATCCGAGGTATTTTATTCCGGTGCTAACTTGTGATTCTCTGTAGGAGCAGTTAGATGGCACTGTTGATACACTATTAGAAGCAACCATTCTTTTATTTCTGGTTTTGTCAGAAACCATCACTTCAATCCAACATTATAAAGTCAAAGCATAATTACCACTAATGCTTCCCCTCTCTTGAGCAATGCCATCAGGGTATATCCTGCAAATGAATGGAAACTGTTAATTATAATTGTATTAGACACCCATATTGTACATTTCAGCAGTGCCGGTGTCGTCTTTGGATCTTTGTTTATCATTACACAGGAGATATTAAAGTAAAAGGATGAAGACCACAGTGACAACACTCCTTTATAGTATGAAAATTATGCATCCTATTTCACTAACAGTTCAGTTCAATAATATGAAAATGCTTGTAACCGGATTATTCTTTACCTGTATTTTACATATGTATCTCAAAAAATAGAATAATTAATATATTTTAGATTGTTTGCAATCTAATTAATATATTTTCTTTCAATTACAGAGAAATAATATTTCATATTCATTTTGCCTTGAAACATGTATCTTCATTTTTCAGCCCTGTCTCCAGGGAACTATTTCAAGCAAAGCTATAATATGTGTACAGCATAAAATTCTGTCTCTGAAGAAACTGGAGAGTAGCATGTACTTTCTTAGCTCTTCATCCTCTCTTCTTCACACCAATTTCCCTAGCTCTGTTTTTCCTCTTCACAAAAAGCTTAGTTTATTCTTAGCTGCCTGACCTTTCCAGAAAAGACCTGTCATCTTTCACTTAGCATTTTATTTAGCCCATCTTCCACAATCTTCCTGGTGCACCTCCCTGAAATTTTTCAGCTATGTTCACTACCAGTTGCTTTACTGTCTCTGCAGGTGTGTTACTGTATTCAAACTTCTGCTGGTTCTTCCCAGTTGCCTGAACTTCAGGAAAGTATTGCTTTAAGTGCCCCTGAACACATTCATTTCTATCCTCCACAGTGGTGATGTAATTGTACTGGTATAAAAGACTTGCTGGTTGTAAACGTACGTCTTACAGCCATAGCAGGGCTGAGTAAGCCATTACTGGCTGCAGCAGATTTTTACTGAAGTTCTAGCAACCATTGCTACCAGCTTTATCTCCATCTGAAGAGTCAGCTGAGAAGCTTGTCCACTTGCTAAAATGTTTCATTCAAAATAAGCCAAATCTGCAGTGAATTGCGCATTGGTTCAAACTGATTAAACCACTAAGTGTGCAACTTTTCCTTAATCAGACCACGATAATAAGCTGGCAAAGAGCTATCGCTCAAACGTTCAAAATACAGTTGCCAGGACTCAGCTTTTGTGTCACTGTAACCAGCACAAGGTTGCTGTTCAAAAAGCCTTTTACCGTCCTGAATCACAATGCTAAATAGTTGCCCACTCTTATCCATTTCAGAAGCCCATCTGAGCAGCACACTGATACTTCTCCTTGAAAGTCAATTCCTGGGTATCATTCTCTTAAGGAAAATCTAGTTTGCTTCATTTTTAGCCCTGTACAACTTTCCAACCTTCCTCAAATTGAAGCTGGCCTATTGCTAGGATTGCTGCCATGTGGCCAGTAATCTGGAATCTCTAGGAGCTGAATAGCAAGCTGAGGTCCTTAGGGCTCTGAGTGGCCTGGGTATACAGAAGGGAACCTGGAAGCCTTCAGTAGAGGCAGCGTTCCTTAGCTTCCCCAGGTTACCAGCGCTGCAGGAGCTTGCCATGGAGAGTGCCAAGGAAGCAGAAAGCTGGCTGTTAATCAAACAGATTTTTCCTGAGAAACCTTCCTGATCCAATTGGGAAATTAGAAGAATTTGACATGTTTTGGTGGAACATTTGAAATGTTGTTGAATGTGCATTTCCCTGTGGAAGGTTTCCAGACAGCTGTCATAAATTCAGGCCAAGAGATATAAACAAACAAACTGAAGACACCATAACCATTCTCTTCCTTTTTTTGCATTAATGCCTCAGAAGCTCATTTTCAGTATAATCCTTTGAGTGCACTTACTTTATCTGAACTCAGAGATAATTATGTTGACATTTTGCAATTCTTCAGATAAAAAATATCTTCCATAAGAACCAATAGAGATTCTGCATGAATATATGACAAATTTCACTTAGTTCATATGCAACACTCCAGCAGATATCTCTTCCCTGCCTTAGCAATTATTCACAAGCAATTATTAGATAAGTGTTCACATTGCTTATTCAGTCAGCTCCCATGTCCTCCCTATGTCTCAGAGCCATATAGATCTTCTTGCATGAAACTTTTGAGAAAGCAAATTATGAAACAGACAATGGTATATTTATGACTGATGGGTGTGGAAGCTCTTCCTCTGGCATCTTAAAGGTAGACATCATGGCCTGACATAGTCATTTGACGTTCCCTATGGAAAGAACTAGAAACTTCTTAAATTACTCACATAACCTTCATATTCCCATTAGGAACCTCTAAGAGTGGTCAGATAAACTGCAGTCTAAGAACGCCTGTAACTCTTTGCTGATTATAAATGAATCTTGAGCAAGTAGGTCAAACCTGGACATCTAACTTTGGGAGATTTAAAGTTAGTTGAAGTGTGCCCCAGTCTGTAGTCTTCATACAGAAAATAGAGGTACCTGTCTTTTTCAAAAATTAATTCAAACTGTTAGGAGGACCTGCTGGCTGTATCTGAACCTGTCAAACATAATGTTGGTATTGACCTTTTGAACTTCAACTGAACCCCTTTATCAAAGGCTGGTAACACAGATTCCCATGAACATATTCTTTCACAAATCCATTCTGCACTTGTTCCCATTTAAAGTCAAGTTTCAGTTCAAAAGGTTTTATTCTCTTATTCAAAGGTGTTCAGGAAAAAGTGACCTAAAGCATTTGCATTTAATTACGGTTACCATTCTTACCTGACCATGAAAGCCCCAGTCAGTTATGGAGACAACTGAAAGTAAGAAAGAAGTTTACACTGAACTCTTCATAGGAAAGATGTCACATCTGTACAGTACAGTATCTTGATGGTCAGTTCAGGAGGTT
The DNA here is from genome assembly GCF_000696875.1 of Nestor notabilis. Taxonomy (NCBI): domain Eukaryota; kingdom Metazoa; phylum Chordata; class Aves; order Psittaciformes; family Psittacidae; genus Nestor; species Nestor notabilis. Next base: position 21,010 of record NW_009925232.1, on the reverse strand, counting down.
GTTGGAGCTCTCAGTCATTCCTACAGTTCCACATAGCTTTGCTGCAACATTTTAGCTGACTCTCTGTGGTATATACGCATATACCACAAAACTATTTGAAATTCAAGACAAGTAGTTATAGCTAGATGTAATTCATTTCAGTATACACACAAATCCCATGTTTTTATTATTCCCAGTAAGCTCATACTTTGAAAAATAGGCATTCAATTTTTTTATTTATTTCCACACACAAAGAATTTTAAAATAATCCATATCTCTCTTCTGTTATATAGGAATCAGAAATACTATAATTAATGATATGTGTGCTAAAATCGTGAGCTTTTCAAACTACATTGTGCATGAAGTTGAGTGGACAGAGAAAGAGAAACAAAGAAAAAGAAGAGGAGAAAGAATACAGGATTATTCTTTTTTATAATTAAGGGGAAAAAATGCAGGAAAAAAAGTAAATTAATGGACAATCATGACTGCAAGGACTCAAAGTACAGAAGGCCACATACAAACCCACTGCAAATAATTTGATAGGCATCTGCTTAGATCAGATCTCTATTTAGATCATATGATTTCTTTAACATAATCCAACAGAAAAAGAATGATTCCATATAAAGACCTAGGGTAAGTAAATGCAATACCATCAAAGATCTTGAAAATGCAAAGCAGAATTTCAAGTGATTTTAAAAAATTCTTCATTTATGCTTTTCCTTACTACATTATTTTTTTCCATGTAATTCATCAATCATTTTAAAATGGGAAAATACAGCTTTCAACTATTTGCTTTCCATTTAGCAATGCACATTTGAAAGGCAGAATAATAAAGCAGAAAAATACACTTTTATTTTTTCTTTATTGAAAACCTTCTCAGTATTTCCTCATTTTACTTTACGCCCTAATTACTACCCTGTGAGGCTACTGTAAAATCTGTTGCAAAGAGAAATATTTCACTCTATCAAAATAAGAGTCTAAACTCAGAGAAGGCAGGGATTTAAAGTACTGCAGTGTTCATGTCTGGGAAGCTAATATAGGGTACTTCTAAGGAAGCCATATTTGTGAATCCAATTGTGATGCATATACAGACACAGAGCTACTAGAGGTGGTCCACCATGCCAGTGATACAATGGAAAACAAACTGAAAATGTCCTCCATTCCCCTACAAATGGTACACTGTGAGTTCATCAGCTCCTTTAGTTATCTCAGTGCCCTAGTATTTAATGATACTAAACAATATTTGGATACTGAACCTGAATGCCAAAATTCTGCTAGATACTGTGAAAGTCAGGTGCTCAACTTCAGGCAATGCAACTACTAAGTTTTCCCGGTGGATCTAGTCTTCCATATTTAAGATTAACAAAGTTTTACAGATCATAGAATCATAGAATAGTTAGGGTTGGAAAGGAACTTAAGATCGTCTAGTTCCAACCCCCCCTGCTATGGGCAGATAACCAAGAAAGCTAAACAGAAATTGGCTGGTGAAAGAGGTTTCAAATCTCTTTGGAGACTGGTTGTGATTAGGTAATCCAGTGTCAGCATCTATATGCATTTAATTAGCAGGCTACACAACTGTTTAAAACTCCCTTCAAGTAGATCCTTCCATGACTGTGAACAAGAGCAAGGATGAATATTCTAAACACATTAAATAAAGCTGCAGTCTCTCCTTGTTTAAAAGCTTCTCTTTTCACCCAGAAGCCTCTCATTCCTCTTTAGTTTCTAATTCGCCCGTGGCTGCTACAGTTGATCAGCCTCTCTAGTCCAGATTACCTTTACTGCTGCAAGACCTCTCAACAAACCCTCTTTTCTACTACCCAGTGCATTTGTATTAAACAATATAATAACGTATATTGTAGCAAACAATATAACCAGAATAACAGAGTAATTGGAGATGGAGGTAGGAGAAAAGCTCACTTTAGTGCTCTTGCATTTTAAACTGACAGGAGTTTTTGTCTTTTTTTCTTTTTTTTTAAAGATCACTTCCATGAATTTCCAGAGCCTTTCCTCCTCCTTCATCTGATCAGTTGGATAATTTAATTTAGTGGTTAAAAAAAAAAATCCAATTGAGTGCTGCTTTGTTCACCTGATTGTATTTTTCAATGCAAAATGAAACTAGTCCACTGAAGAGCTGTGGAAGAACGTGCAGGGCAGGCAGAATGCAGAAGTTTAAAAGCTGCCTTTATTTTTTCATTCTTTCACTTCAGATACTATGTTGCTCTCAGCTGTGTTTGTCAAGATAAAACTGAGAATATAGCAGGGTGAGAGAAATAGGCTGTACATATGTGAAGAAGACAGACTCATCAAAGGGCAAATTCAGAATGGACAAAACAGTGATCATGGAATAAGAAGGGACTTTTTCCCTTATAAAATAAAAAGAAAATAATCACCTTACAAATGCAGTGGACTTTGCAATTTAATATTTTGTAAAACTCTGTCAAGACTAAAGTGAAAGATTATTCAAAATCTTTTTTACTGCTAGTAGCAACTGATCTCAGGATTTGAACCTCAGGGCTTTATGGACTCTGCAATCATGAAAAAATAGTGATAAGGTCTAAGGTCAAAATACAATTCTTAAAATTTCATTTTTTAAACTAGTCAGACAAAGTGAATGAAAAGCCTATTATAATAAGGATACCCATCCAAACCCAGGTATAGGCAGAGACACCAGATCAGCATACAACTAATACTCACTGTATATCAGGTTTGGTTTGGTTTGGTTTGGTTTGATTTGGTATCTGAGTCAGGGTCAGGTCTTCATCACCAGCTAAATGGAAGTAGCTGATGTTGGAAAGTGAGGAGTAGTGAAGACCAGCTGCCTCCCACTTCAACTGTAAAATTAGCCAGCCCATCCTGCTAAGCTCTGAGCCTAGGCTCTTTCAGGAAGAG
>NW_009925232.1:16947-18125 GCF_000696875.1 Nestor notabilis | reverse complement strand
GGAGGTCTCTGCACTTATAAGCCTGACAATTTAAAGGTGTAATGCCTAATAGAAATGTACTTGGTCATGCAGCGGAGGTATGCAACAAGCAGCGGTGCATGTTAACTGTTGTTATTGTGAAGGCTGATTAAAACAAACCCTAGAAAGCAGAGTTTCCTTGGATGGAATAGAGTGGCATGGAGGAAATAATGTGTCAAATGACTGGCACCACAGATGTGTAGGAAAATGAGTTTTTCTTTGCTTGTTTAGCATGCACCTAATGTTTTTACTGCTGTTACAAAAGGGAAGTTGTCATTTAGTTCCTAACTTCCTTTAGTGCTGCCTACTGGGAGCAAGCAGCAGAAAGTGACTTTGCCCCATGTGGCATACTAAGCTCAAAAAGCAAGGAGGTCACATTAATTTCTGGAAGAAATGTCTATCAAGACCTGTCAGGCCCAATTCTGTCCATTTTGAAAATTCCTTTAGCAATAAACTGCCGGAAAACAACAAGGCATACAAAAGGAGCATCACCACATAATTACCTTACTCTTCCTGCTGCTGGCAATAGCCTGAGACTAATTCAAGCCTTGCTAAAATTATGGTCTGATTCAAGATGTCCATCCTTATATATTCATATGATAGCTCAGGTTTCAAGATAACATGACACTAAAAGCCTAGGAATATTCCCAATAAGTTCAGAGATGTCTGTACCATTGCCTTAATATTATGCTGCTTAATAGCCTTAGTGAGACAGGCCATCAAGTGTTCCATTCCTAGAGATACTGTGTATGGGAATACAGAATTTAAAAACACTATTCCTTGAAAAGCAGAAAGTTAATATTAAGTGTGAGTATTTACAAAGACTGTTTCTTGAAACCTTAAATAGTTTTTCTTTTGGGTTTTTTCATATCAATCCCTTCATAGTGGAGAGTGTCACTGCTTACTGGTTAAGTTCTGTTATCTTGAGACATGCAGGTATCCACTGATCCACATTGAAGATGAGGACTCAATCATTGTCACTGTTTGTCTGAAGAAGCATATTTTATTCCTCTGCTGTTCATCCTAGCAAAAAATTCTTCCAGAAAAAAGAAAGTAGCAGCATAAATACAAATTTTACAGGTACTATAATCTGCAGAATAAAACTTCCAGAAAGAACCTCTGGAATTTGCATCCTATCAAGTATGAAGATAATGGGTAAG
>NW_009925232.1:0-16916 GCF_000696875.1 Nestor notabilis | reverse complement strand
CGGTTCAGAAGACGGGTAATTCTCATGAATAGATAAGAATACTGTGTAACACATACGACCTGTTACATCCTTCAGTAATATATAATGTTTAATTGAGCATTGTTTCTCATTCATATGGCTGCTGCAATGTTCTTAGTTAGCTTCATTAGATTATGAGAATTAAACACTTGTAAATAAATGCAGTAGGTTCCAATCCTCATTTCTTACCTCTCATAACACTCGTTTAGATTCCAGCTGAAGAATTCTCCATTAGTCATGAGAGGTAATAGGCTTATAAATTCATTAATTTTGGATAGGCTTCTTTTTTTTCCTAGCAAGTTAATAAACACAGTTTTCAGTTAGCTTCCTTTCCTTAAGCAGATAGGAAAGAGCTGGTTCCATTACATTTTGTCTCAATTTAATCCCTCGCTGCTACAAGAAGTGGAAAATGCAATTAAATGCACTTCTGAAAACTTTCCCTTGAGTGCTGTTTACAGTACTGCCTGCATTAAGCAGTCCATGTGAGGTGATGCATCTGCTCTTCCATGCTGATACCGGCCTTAAAAAACTTAAGAAAATCCCCCTTTTTTTAGTCAAATAACAGGACCTCCCAAATAAACAATAAAAACAGGCCCCCCCTCCTTAGTATAAAAAGATGTTTATCAAGAAGTGTTGATGTCATTCCTGATAGATTTACAGCAAACCACTGTCAAATGAGGCTGTGTTTTTGTTCTTCCATTGTTTTCTCCCTTCCACATTACTGAGGGCTATAAACTTCTAAAGCACTTTAGCTGACCCCACACAAATTTCATATGCTTGCAATTTTTCCTATCTATTCCTTTTAAGCAACAAAAAGAAAGCTAATAGCTTTGACATTAGGTATGCTCCAAATATGTTATTTCCTCATGCAAATTATGCCTAGATAAGCAAGATGGGATATAGCTGTATCCCTCTACATCTGTAGGCTTCTACTTCCAAGGTCCTTATCTAAGTTCACTTTTTAGTTAGTAGGGGGAAAAAAAGGGTTTTTAATTGACTCATCTGACCTGTTCCAAGACTTGTACCTTAGGGTGACTTAGAACTATTCTTTGAAAAGCTACCCTCTTAAATTGTCCTATGTCTGCAACCATGCAGTTAAGGCTCCAAAATCCCTTGTTGCTTTTTGAAATCTTGGCCTCCTAATTGAAAACTGACATTAAACAGGTTTGGTGGTATATTGAGTTAAATATCAGCTACTCAAATAACTTTGCTAACACCAGAGGAAGTGAGAATGATCACAATAATATATTATTACATACAATTAGTAAGGTTAAAAAAAAAATCTCAGCAGTAAACCATCACAAATTATCTAGCACACTGGTGTTGACTTACTACAGGAATTTTCATCAAAAGCTCCTAAAAATGAAAAAAACTAGGATAACAAGTGCTCTTACGGACTGGCAAGTGATCTATAAATAGGAAACAAAGGACAGGAATATACATTCAGTTTCCAGAATGGAGGCATATATAAGAAACTTTACTTGAAACTTGGCCTAGCATCTCCACAACCTGAAATAATCTTTAATATTCTGGGGAGGAGAAAAAAAGAAAAAAAAAAAAAGGTGTAAAAGTTGTATATAACAAATAATAATTTCAAAACTTGACTATAAAATTTGAAGTGAAATATAAAAGAAGATTTCATAATATATGGGGAAGTAGGTACCAAAATAACACCTGAAACTCAGTATCAGTGAGAAGAAAACACCTCATGTGGAAAAGTATAACCATAAAAACATCTGTGTAATTGCAAGCTCTAAGTTTGTTATTACTACTCAGAAAATCATAAAGGTGTGACAGTATATCACTCCCAAAAGTATCAACCCAGTAGTCAGGAGAAGTGAGGAAAAATGGCAGAACATAAAGAATTATGAAGGAAGGAGCTGGAAACAAAGTAGAAGTTTTACTGTCATTATGCTATGGTATAAATCTATGATAAGTCTCCATCAATGAATATTGCATGAAATTCTTGGTGCTTTCTCTCAGGAACTTACAGAGAAACGGGAAAAGATACAGATAATGGAGATAACATGTTGGCAGAGGTTAGGAAAAGTAGGTGTCTTCTGCTTAGAAAAAAAAAGCAATAAAAAAGTAATGGGGTATGTATCAGTTAAATCCTGCATGGCCAGGAAAAATGACTAAGGAATGACTATTCACTGTTCCTTACAATACAAAACCAGAAGAGCACCTACTGATGCCATCATGCAGAGTTTAACACAAAAGAGAAACAAACTTTCACAAAGAGGACAGTTAAGCTGCAGAGCTCTTTAGAGGAGAGGGTGGTGGAAATCATAGTGCAAGAACTTACGAAATAAGAATGAGTACACAGGGAAGAAGCCAAAAACAGTGATCAAAACCAAATTTCTGACTTTCTCTTTTTATCTGGAAAGTATAAAAATACACAAAGGAAAAATCTTTGCTTTTCCCAAACTGGCCATCACTTGAGTCAAGATACTGGGCTTCCCAGGCTCAGGTCCCAGTTAGTGTAGTCATTCTCATGTCCTTAAAAATTAACATAAAATATTTAGAATTTAAGTGATATTTAACAATAGTTAAGATCAACAGGTAAGAGTTGGTGTATTATTTAACAATTATCCTCTCAGCCTCCTCATCCAAGTGAAGTTTCTACCTCATTCTGGTTTGCTTTCTAGGGAAAATTCACTCACAGGAAAAAACTGTCATAGCCTATGACTCAAAAATTTAATTTTGTACTGGAAGAGGAAGTGCTTTTTTGAAAAATACGTATTTACTCTGAAATGTTACAACTACATTTTCAACAAGATTTCTTTACTCAAATCTTTAAATTGTTAGGGCAAATACATTTCTCTGGCTGCAGCTTTTTTTGTAGCCAAAAGTGGAATGAAGAAAGTAGAAAATTTAAAACTGCTCATATTTTGTACAGCAGGTTTCTAGTTTTGATGAATCTCAGTCTCAAAGTTGGATGTTTTCTCTATACTATGACAGCTTACTTTTCTGAAAGTGTAATTTTAAGGCACAGCCAAAGTTGTGCATTAGAGTCTTTGCTATGTTGCACACTCTCCAACATACATTTGAATTAAATAATAAGAATTTTTGAATTTAAATTAGTTCAAGCTGCAATTACTGGCTTCCAGAAAGAGAGCTAGCAGTCATTCCATTTTTTTTTTTTTGGGGTGGGGGGGGGGACGGGTTTTACAATATAGAAATACTCATGCCTGGTCTCCCAGACGTTTATTATCTGCTTGTATTTAGCCTTTATCCTTGTTTGGGTTACGTTGCCAAGCAACTTGTATAGTCTACCTGATAGACTTTTTATAGATTCAGAGTCACAGAGAGATATTTAATCCCTGACTCTTACAAGAAGTGGATAAAAGCTATTAAACTGATTTCTGCTATCTTTTATATAATTTTGGAAGAAGATGGAGGATTTTTTTGAACAGTCTCAGAGAGTGAAGCTTCTGATCTAAGAGTACATAAATATGCAACAGAGAAAAAATCATTCTGTACATACTTTTTACGCCGAAGGGACCCATATGCACAAAATTTCTCCCTTGGAATAGCTGTGTAAAGTTCATTTTTGCTCTCTTTTCTGGCATATCATATCCTTTGATCCATGAAATATAACAGGGCATTAGGAAGACTGTTCAGGAGGAGGGTTTCTGTGAACCCTTAAGTGTGTTTTCAGGTTTTTCTGCTTTTCAGCCCAGACCCCCTATATGTGTGAGTCTGTTTTGGTCCTAAGAAAGAAGAAAAAATTACTTATTTTAATGCATTTTTGTCTTCTCCTAAACTTCCAATGTCCTTTCAGTGTTATATGTTGCATTATTTTGAGAGTAGTTGGAATACAAGTCTTCATAACAGCAAGTTAGTACTGTATCATAAACCGGATGGGAAATGATGCCTCAAAAGACACCCCCACAAAGAAAGGAAACTGTACAGTTTTAAGCTAGTGCACACATAAGATCGGTAGGAAACTCTCAGGGAAAATAATTTTGGGTGGGTAGAAAATGAAAGCACAGCAGGGTCATCTATCCTCCTGGCACTTGAGAAATACCTTGCAATATACAGTTCAATTCCCTTCCAATTGTTCAGCTGTCAATATCATTAACCCTGGAGCCAAGAAAGTAAACAGACCAGCAGTTCTAAGACTGCCATTCAACGCCATAAGGAATTCAGACTCATGTCCCTACAATTATCTCCACTACTAACGATTTGGAAGAGGAATGTTTTTACAAGTTTGGGTTGCTAGGACTTGAAGGGAGGATGATTGGCAGCCTTTACCTTGTTTGATTGGACTGGTTTCAGTTTTGTTCCTTTGCTAGCAACTCTTGCATCTACATTTGATTGCTTTGATATTAGTTTTATTTTCTTAGCGGTCTAAAAGCAGGCAGTTTGTTTTGCTTCCATTTCTGTGTATCTTTGTGCTGACTACATTTTGATTTTCTTTGGTTTCCCTGGTTTTATCACAAGGTAAAACAATGATAAGAGTATGTTTATTGCTGTACAGAAAGAGGAAGCCTATAAGAGAGCTTTTGCTGCAGGAAACGTTGTTTGAATAAGGATTAATTGACTCAATCTGTCACATTTTGGCAAGCGAGGAAAAAAAAAAAGAGCGAAGACACCTCATCATTCCTACATAGGAAGAGATCAGAGAGACTCATTTGTTTGGGGTCAAGAGATCCTGGATGCAGATATTTACTGTACAGTTTGCAGTTGTCTATTGAATGAGAACTCATACACCAATTGTCTCACATCTAATTTTGGCATTATTCCTACAAAGAAGGTTAAATATATTCTAGAGATGTTTGTCGGATCATCACCTTGTCACTCTGTACAAATTACTCGATCTTCTGTTAATGAATAAATTCTTTGTATGGTTAATGGGAAATCACAAAAAAGTTAGGGAGGAGGAAAGGAAAGATAAAACAAACACTACCTTGCTTTCCTTGCTACACAGGCATACATTTTTCTTGATGTGTGTATGTTTCCTCCTCCCTCTGCCTGCATTAGCCTGCAGCCTGACTGTTAAGGCAGTTTCCTGAAGCATGAAAGTGTCAGGCTTGAGACTCTTTTCCCATTCCCACGGGACTATTGTAACCCCTTGGTACTTAAACTGAGGATAAATCAACCTTTTCTGGTGATGTTTTAAAAACTGTGGCAACTGCAAACAGATTCTGCGAGGAACTCAATCTTGCACACTGTACAGCATTCCCAATAAAGCCCCACAGGGCACTCAGGCAGAACGGCATCTTGTTTCTGAATTCCTGTCTTAGGCAGAAGTTACAAATGCAGGCACACATATAGTTACACGTACCTACCTTGAATATTTTAAGGTAAAAAATAAGGTACCTCCATAATCAGGCAAGGGCTGAGCCAGATATCGCAGGATCTGCAGTCTGGATTTTGATGTATAGTTCTTCAACCAAATCAGAGTTTAAAGCTTGGACTCATTGCAGCTAACATTAGCTGGTTAAATTGTTGGCATTTAGTTTTCACAATCAGTGGGCAAAGGTACGTAAGCCCCTCTAGAAAAGTAATTAATTTCATTCTAAATTAAGCAGGATTAATTGTTTTCTGGAAGCACTCATTTACCTCCACTAGTTAGAGGAAGCAAATATATCTCAGCTTAGAAGCCTTGCTCTTGGATGGATAAAATTCAGAGATGAGACCCACCCCAGAAAATTAAGTTCTTTAGATTGGGCATAAGCCAGTAAAATGTATATTTTATCAGTACACAAACTTGATAAGAACATGAAAATTGTCATAATTTCAATATTTTGTGGTTTTGAAGACTCCTTGGCAGGTTTGAGCTCATTGTAGTCTGTGAACACCTAATGCTGATCAAAAGTTTAAATCCAGAAATATAGTCACAAAGCAAATTCCCATTCAATTTTTAGCTTAACTAGAAAAAGACATTTTTGCAATCCATTTCAAATTAATTTCTTTTGATATTTGCATTTATGTTTTATAGGTGTGACAAGCTCTAAGCTTTCCACATGAGAACTTCTGGATTTCCACATTTCTGAATGTGAAGGGGTTCATCAGTGTGAAGACTCTCATGAAAGTGGTCTTTTCCACTTAGGTAATGGGAGATGGAGGGTTGTGTGCCTGATTGATGTGCACTGTGGTACACCTGGAGGTCCTGATTTAGTGTCTGCTAAACCTCCCACAAAATCACTGGATTTCTTCTCTGTCACATTCAGGCCACATGGAGGTTGTTAGAGAGAAGAATGTTCACAAAATATTTCACCTCAAATGGCAAGGACATTGCACAAAGGGCTTTACAACCATGCCTGTGTGACTATGGCAGTTTAGATACAGCTATTAAATATCATGAGGGATATTCCCATCTTATCTTCCAGTTTTTAAGCACTTGTTTCACTTCGACTTTTCATCTCTTTCTTCTTCCTTTTAATTTCTTGCAGCAATTTCCTCCCGGTTTCACTACCTTCGTTTCTTGCTCTTTGTAAAGATCATTCATACTTTCTCTTGTGCTTTCACTTTTCTTCTGACTAGAGCATTTTTACAAGTTGCTGCCCTCCACAGAGGCTGCTAACCAGACACTACTACTGCCAGGTTGCAGAAAATTGAGGAATGATGTGAAATGCACAGAATCCATTATTTTATACTGCCCATGATTTTCCAGTGGTCTTGACTAGATCTTCAACCAACCAAAATGCTGCGATTATCCTACTGCTTTATTATGGAAAAAGGATTTTGGGGGCTCTATAACATGCTTTCTTGACTAAGCTATCACCCACATTTAAAAATGAAAATTCCCTTTCTGCACAATTCTTGTGGGTATTATAAGTATGTAATTTTTAGCTTTGACCTGTTAATTTTCACTACTATTCTGAATTGACCAGTGTGGTTTATGAGACATAAGAAGCTACTTCCTATATGATGTCACTTTGAGGTAAGTAGTCATCACAAGCAGCTGTTCCATATCTATATTGTTGATAGTGAAATTGCCTAACAGTGTGTCACTTAATTCACACACTAAGGCAAATTGGAGGAAAATAAAGGAGAAAAAAAATAGGAAATTTCTTCCAAACCACTGTGAATGAGGGTAAAAATATAAATATTCCACATCTTGCAGTATCTGACTTTTGGGTGTGTTAACGGAATGTAACCTCATCTCTCACACTGCACTTCACTCAGCCAGTGAAGGTATGTAAGGGGGATGCAATTTCACAGTTGATTTAAGTCAGCTTAAGAGCAAGTAGTCTCACCTTCCTGCCCTTGGTTATGTCTCCCACCTAATTTCTTATACCGCTGCTAGCACTCATGAGACTACACTGTTAGCTGAACAGGGATCTGATCTAGTGGCAAATTTCACACACACACACACATACATATATTGATGTGTACATGTAAGTTTCATTGGGATAATCCTCAGATGGATCAGTTGTCTTATCTGGCTGACCGCATAAATACTAGGGTTTGTTTAAGAAAACGATCAAAAATGATGAAGCAGAAGAAAACTGCCCTTGATTGTCACAGGACAGAAATCAACATTGCATACTCAGTTATTCCATGAATATACAATGATAATAGCTATCACTGCTAGCTACTTTGACAGTAAGTTCTGTACCATCTTCTAATAGTGAGTCTTATGTAGTATGTATCATTTAGATAAATTGGCAAACTATAGTTTAGAGCAAAAAGGTGATGTTGTCCTCTTTCTGCTTACTTGCTAGGTTCAGTAATGCTCTTTGTCACTGTTATTATCATAATTTTTGAGGAAAAATTGGAGGTTTTCAGTCAAAAAATGTAAAAGCAAGTGAGAGCAAGATAGAATTTGCCCTAGAGATATTTTGGTTCAGTGAAAGAACTATTATTTCTTTAGTGTGTATTTGAGAAATTAAGACAAGGAGACGACTTTTGCATAAGAGCCATCTTAATGAATCCATTTATTTATTTCTGTGAATGAGTGGTATACCACATTAACACCAAAAAATAATTCAGCACATCATCAGTAATAGAAGTCCTTTTTTTTTTTCTTTTATGCTTAGTCATAAAATCATTTAGGTTGTAAAAGAATTTTAAGATCATTCAGTCCAATCTAATACTGCCAAGTCCACCACTAAACCATGTCCCTAAGACCCATACCTACACTTATTTTAAATATCTCCAGCTATTTAAAGTACCTCCGGCAGCCTCAACCACTTCCCTGGGCAGCCCATTCCAATGCTTGACAACCTTTTTGGGGAAGTATTTTTTCCTAGTACCCAATCTAAACCTTCCCTGGTGCAACTTGAGGACTTTTCCTCTTGTCTCATTGCTTGTTACTTGAGAGAGACTGGAGAGAGACAGACAGCCACTTCGCTCCAACCTCCTTTCAGGTAGTTGTAGTCATAAGGTCTCCCTGAGCCTTCTCTTCTCCAGACTAAACAACCCCAGTTCCCTCAGCCATTCCTCATAAGACCTGTGCACCAGATCTTTCACCAGCTTCGCTGCCTTTTTCTGGATCTGCTCCAGCACCTCAATATCTCTCCTGTAGAGAGGGGCCCAGAACTGAACACAGTGTTGGAGATGCAACCTCACCAGTGCCAAGTACAGGGGAACTATTACTTCCCTGGCCCTGCTGGCTATGCCATTTCTGATACAGGCCAGGATGCTGTTCGCCTTCTTGGCTGCCTGGGCACAAGGTGGCTCATGTTCAGCAGCCGTCAATCAGCACCCGCAGGTCCTTTTCCACTGAGCATTTTTCCAGCCACTCTTCCTCAAGCCTGTAGTGTTGCATGGGGTTGTTGTAGCCCAAGTGCAGGACCAGGCACTTTGCCTTGTTGAACCTCATACAAATGGCCTTGACCCATCAATTCAGCTGTCCAGATCAGCCTTCCTACCCCCTGGCATCACACTTCCACCCAGCTTGGTGTCATCTGCAGACTTATACTTGGGAAGAAATTCTAGCAGAAATGCAAATGCACATGCTGATTACAGCTGATTCCATACATATGGATGTGTATGTATATACACATACATGTACATACACATACATATATGTATATGAATTTTCAGTTCAACTAACTTAGCTAAAATATATGGTCCATCAGCTTTCAGGTCAAACATGGAGGTATTTCTAGTCTGGGTCAGTTTCAAAACAGGGTGAGAAGCAGGGTGGTTTTATTTCACTATATTTCTTTATCTGCTGGTAAGTATTCTGATATTTAGCCATCTATAACCTGATCTTTTCTTTACAGAACATGCGGTAAGGTCTGTAATTTATTACAGTATTATTTTCTAGACACAGTAAGTTACATTAGTCATCTCATTCACCTGTGAAAGATCATTCAGAAGGTGAAAGACCTTAGAGATATGGCAAACATTATTCTAACAAATGATGATGAACAGCACAGTATAAATCATATTTGTGGGCTGGATGAAATGTTCAGTGATGAGTCTAAACATCATATATCAGAAGGCAAATTTTGTGAAACACCAAACTTCACTCCACAGGCAAAGTCTTTTCAGATAACCTTTTATGCCAGTCTTGTAACTGTCCAATCTTCTTGGCCAAAGTAATGTCTTCATGTTTACCATATTGCACATTAAAATATTTGCATCTTTCTGTGTATATACTTATTCCATGGATCGAAGGATTCCTGATGGAGAAGGAACACAAGCCACACACACCCCCCAAAGCTTATTACAAGATCTAAAATAGATGTAAAATACAGAGATATATCAAGCTAGAAAGAGAGATAATTAAAGGCTACCAAAGAATAGATTAAGCAGAGATTCTTACTGACACACTTGTCCAATGACCAGGAAGCCAGCTCCGAGGTGCATTGTGTAGAAACAGGGTGGCAGACACATAACGCTTTGCGGGCATCCCCGCGGAGGTAAGGTTGACCATAAAAGGTAGTTGGATCCTCTTCCTTCTCCATCTCTCTTGAGCCCCAGGCTTTTATATGCCAAAAAGTGTCAACTCATCCCCATGCAGAGGGTCAGTCTGTGTCAGGAGGAGTGGCCTTGTTAGCTTCCTTTTTCCTGTGCATGTTCATCCTGATGCAGGGGGCTAGCCTGTGCCAGGAGGAGTGGCCCTGCTGTGCACACTCATTCTAGATAATCGGGGTGGTCCACCACAGACCAGTTCCAGTGTTGTATCCGTCTGATACAAATACATACATGCTTTTTTATCTTGATCAGGATGGTCCACCACGGAACAATTTTTGCAGTGTTAGACCCATCTAACACAATACTACAGTTTTATCTGCCAACCCATAATACTTCTAAGTTTTGCTATTTAGTGATTATTGCCATAAAAATAAGAAAAGGAAACATTGTATTATTATGACAAATGGAGGGATTGCTTGTCAGTGGCTTTATGGCTTCTGGTCATTTTCAGGAAAAAGTATTCTTTTATAATAAAACTTGTGCACATAGTATGACTATTCTATATTCATATATGATAATACTAATATCCTATATCATAATGTAAATCTATATTATATGGGATTTTGAATTTGAATGTGCATTCTGGTGGAAATGCAACTCCACCAAAATCAAAAACCAGTTCAGATATACATTTAGGGAAATATTTATTAACAACTCAATAATCTACTCAAAATACACATCAAATGTCATATGGAGATTGGTCTGTAGCAGTTGTGTAGGTCCAGCTCATATTGCCCCTATCCTACATATTATTTTGTGGATGTTTCTGACGTGATTTAACTCCATGCCATTTTAGTCATCACCTGGAGAATTCCCAGTTTCACCCTAGCAAGTTAAAAAAGTTAAAAAGGTAAACGTAATATTTTTCTTAATTTTATCCATACATTCTAGGCTGAAGTCAGAAGTGAAAATTTTACTTAATAGATTTCTTTGGTGCCAGGGTTAGACCAGCTATTTGTGTTTCATCATGTTCTCTGTAGAAATAACTAGAGATATTTAATCTCTTTTTAGTTGCATCTAAAGGCTGATTGTTATGTGCACTATAAATAATTTTATTTCTCTGTGGAGACTTCAAATTCTTTGATAGGAATTTAAAAACTGAAAATCTTTGTCTATAAACCAAACCAGGGCTGGCAGCTTGGAGCTGTGTGCTTTTCTTCCTGGGAAAAGACTACCTTCTTTATGATGATATAGGGTCTTCTATGTTTAAGCTGTGTGTTGAAAGAATTGGCTGCCAGGCATGAGTTGTCAGGTATAAACCTGATTCTCAATTAGTTTTCAAGTGATGTAAAAAAATACAATTTTCAAGATGTGGGGTTTTTTTTCATGTCTTCTGGGAACAAGTCAATATCTTCCCCACAAAATACATACTTTATCAATAATGCAATTTTACCTAGCTTACAAACTCCTTTTACACTATTTTATGTGGTCATAAAGACACTTTCTTTCTTACCTTTAGTGAGATCTATTGGTGAGCAGTAGAATACAAAAGGAGAAAACCTGCATAATGCACTTGTTTGAGACCTCATTTTATGTGCTGATGAAGACACTTTCTTTCTTACCTTTGGTGAGATCTATTGGTAAGCAGTAGAATATGAAAGGAGAAAACCTGCATAATGTACTTGTTTGAGACCTCTATTCATTTGTTAAATTTGACTGGAAAGAGCCGATTTTAAAGGCTTTTGGGCCCGGGAGCAAGAAGCTCTCTCTCTTACAAACACACTTAAACATGGACATAAACCTCATCTCCATAGGAAATCACACAAGGAATACTACTAGCAAAATGTGTGTTCTAAGTCCAATCCATTGCAAAATCCTGTGGCAAAAACATATATCAAGAGTGGAAGAGGAATTTTTAAGAACTGATTATATCTACTGAAAATTTCTCAATGTTCATTTCTGTTAGTTACAAATGAATCCTTGCTGTATTGTATTGGTTTTCTTTTCCTGGAATCATATACTGCAGAAGATGAGGCAGCCTCAAGGAAGTTCACATCTGTAATGTCTGTATCTGTTGTTGAAACTTACTCGTGTTTGCCGTTTGCCCTCGTCTAGTACTGGTGAGATCAAAGGCTTTAATAGCTGCATTACCTTCCGGACGAACTTGTCAAGCTTATTATTTGCAAAGACTATTTTTGCTTATCTTTCTTTTGCTACTTGCAGGAAGCTTGGCATCATTTTGAAAAATCCTAGTAATAATACTTTGTTAAAGTAATAGATTTCTGTGTAGGGATTTGTTCTTAGAGGTTATTACGCTGTCATTCAATCACAGCCCTATTTCATTTCATTTCGTTTCATTTCATTTCCATTCATTAAAAAGTATTATAATAGAAGTGAATGTAAAATGCATTCTGTATGTTTACAGTATTAGGCTGATACTTCCAAATCCTGAAGGCCTATTTCATGATCTGCGATATGCACACTACTAATTAACTTGATTCATCTGCATTCAAAGCAATCCTCCCTCACTTGGGAAAGCTTTCACTCTCCAAGTCTGTAGCACTAGAGTAAATTATTTCCTTGCTGTTCTGTTGTGCTTTAAGCATACTAAAGTCTGCTTCCACCCAGAACCTGGATTCAGTGAATGCCTCCTGTTTGAATGAGCTGATTCTTTTGTTCCTTTTTATCAGTCACATACAGGCATGGAGGGGTCTCTCCTGATGAAGTAGGCTCTTTAATGCAGAGGTTTAGTTGAGATAACCCATGCATTCAAGTCTATGCCCTTTGGAGAAGTCCTTCAGACTGTTTAATGAAGCAAAGAACTGGGAAAGTACTTTGGTCTTGCATCGTCTTATCCATTCTTCAAAACTGCAGTGTTTGACAACACACTAATGAATCCGTTTTATTGGGTAGAAATACAGTGCTCTTCATTACAGATGTTCTAACAAATAGTATCAATTAACAAATGTTACAGAAACTCGGGAGTGTAAGAAAATGATTTCCAAGTACAAAATTGCACTTGCGCAACTGTCTATCGGATGTTGATAACTGTGTTGAGATAACCTTTAAAGGGAAATTCTGCACTGGAAAATTGTCTGTATTAAAATGGTAGCTGTTAAGAGAACAGATTTCTTTTGCTGTGCTGAAGTGCAAACAATGCAATGCAAATTAATGCAGATGGCTTTCCAGGTCCCAGACTGAATTTTTTCAAGGGTGATATTTAGAAAGTATTTCTTTTTGCTTTACATTTATATACATACATACTTCAAATACATGTATATCTAAGGAAATCACTGATTCATAATAATTTCAGATTCCCTCTGATTTTAATTTTTACATTCCTTATTTAAAACTTCGCTTTAAAGTGAAATTAACTAGAAACAATAACACATTTAACAGAAAGGTTAAAAACTTAGAGTTTGTTAGTCTTAAAGTTCTATTGTTGAAACACTTTTGAAGGAAAACAGCTTTGGCACGTAGAAAAGAGAAAAAGAGACATTCTGAATGCATTTGAAAATTCTAGCATGAGAAAAAGCATAAGGTTCTCCAGGTAAACATTTAGTTTTTCAGTATTTGGAAAAGGTTTAGCCAAGCAAAATATAACAGTTAGATTGTAACATATACATAGCATATTAAGTAGATAGTATTAAAGTTGTTGGTTATTTCACTTTAGGAGTTTATTCTGACCATGCATTTTTAGCAAAATTAGTGTAGTTACTAGATTAATAGTATGGCATTTGTATTGATAAATCAGAGATTTATTTCAGTGCTTTCGTCTGAGGATATTTGAAGTTATTTGTGTACCTATGCATGTGTGTGTAACTTACTATGCATACACGTCAGATTTTCTTAGTAGACTGCAGCAGCTTCTTCACTGTCTCCAGCTGTTGGTCAATTTGGCTGTTAGCTTCCTTTGCTCTCAGCCTTTCATTTGTTATCTATCACTGATATACATGATGGTTTTGAGGAGTTAATCAATAACTGTGAAATTATTAAATATATCTTATGTGCTTTTTCTTTTCTTTTTTTCCCCAAATGGAAATGCCATAACTTAGTTGCCAGAAAGGAAACTTTCAGATTATGATAGTCTTTCTAGAATATTATCTTCTCTCTGATCATCAGAAATCTGCAGGAAGTTTTCAGTACAATTTATTTGAATGGACATTCCTTCTTAATATGGCCAGTAGATAGATAGATTATCTGTCAAGCCTTATGTATAATTATCTTCTTTAATGTGTATCCAACTGAAGGATCACATTTTCATTTTTGAGTATTAACAGTTATTTGGGTTAAATGATATACAGTAGTGAGTGACTTCTGTAAGTTGCTTATTAAAATTGAAACAGTAAAAGTAAGAAGAACTTTTTAAACATTTTGCCTTATAATGTGAAAATACACAAACATGTATCTAGTGAATTATAAAAGTTATATTAGCTGTCAAACAGAAGAAGAATGTTGACTATACTTTGAAAGAACAGTCTCTGAAGAACACAAATGTACAGTGCACCCCACTTCTTGGATATCTTCTGCTTTTATAGCTCCTTTGTGGACTTTCTGTGGTGGAAGCTTCCTTCAAAGAATAGACAATATATTACATACATAGAAAATCTCTAAAGAGCTCAAATGCTGTTATCTTCCCCAAGATTATTTCTGAAGCTTTCTTTATGAATGTGATACAAAGATGATGAGGCTATACTACCAACCTTTAAAGTTTCTCAGTCGGCCTTAGAAGCCATCTTAAGAGTTGACCATGACTAAGCAGCTTTTCACTTTAAGAATTGAGTAAAGCAGACATAATTCTCTGTGTTTAGATGTGGATATTCTGCCTTAAAACTGCCTAGACTAGTGAAGAGTTGCTTTGTTTTGTTTTGAAAGGTGGGAATTGTCTCAGATAGATATTAAACATTCAACACTCCCATGCAATTTTGATACCTGCCTACCATACCTTTTTAGAGGACCATTGCAATTCCTTACCAGTACTGTTTAAGAGCTCCTAATGTGTTAACCTTCACCCTGTAGAATAACAATAATTAATTAATACCTGTTCTTTGTTTCTGTTTCTTACTCTAGCTTTTAATCCGTGACTGTTTTTTACTTAAAAAATGACCACTCAATTCCTCAAAAAAAATCTCAAGGGAAACTTTAACATCATCTTTAGAAAGTCTAAACCAATTATAAGTGCTGTATTTTAATTCTGTGTCTCTGACTAATTGGTGATCAGAAACTTTATAAGAAGCTAAAATGCTGGTAATATACCTCTATTAACAATGACAAACAAAACTAAAACAAAAGCAGAGTCCATGAGGAATTACTTCAGCACCAGAATAATGTCAACAAGAGTTTTACTTTCTGCTCTTTCTAGATAGATATACTCCTGAAAGTCGAAAGAGCATGAAGTAGATAAGGAGCTGTATTCTCATTTTCCTCTCTTCCCTGGTCTTTATGAAAATCTCTTATCATTGTCTATGTGTTTTTGTCTCTATCTAGATTTGTAACTGTCATGGTTCAAGCCCAGCCAGTAACTCACAACCACGCAGCTGCTCGCTCAGTCCCCCCCGCTCCTGGAGGGATGGGGAGGAGAATCGGAGGAATGTAACCCTCATGGGTTGAGATAACAACAGTCCAGTAACTAAGGTATAATACAAACCACTACTGCTACCAATAATAATGATAAGAGGGGGAAGAGGCCCCACCCACCCACCACCCGCCAACCGATACCCAGCCCGACCCGAGCAGTGACCTGGGCCTTCCGGTTAACTCCCCCCAGTTTATATACTGGGCACGATGTGCTGTGGTATGGAATAGCCCTTTGGCCAGTTTGGGTCAGGTGTCCTGTCTCTGCTTCCTCCTGGCTTCCCCTCCTCCCTGGCAGAGAATGAGACTGAGAAAGTCCTTGGTTGGAGTAAACATTACTGAGCAACAACTAAAAACATTGGTGTTATCAGCATTGTTCCCAGACTGAAAGTCAAAAACACAGCACTACAGCTACTAAGAAGGAGAAAAAATGACTGCTGTAGTTGAACCCAGGACAATATCCACCCCTTATTCCATACCATTCACATCATGCTCAGATCCTACATTTTTCAATATACCATCGCTTTTGTCTCATAGTTATATATATATACACCTACACCTACACCCAAAGAGAGATATCATTCATTGGTCCACGGACCAATCCCTATAAAGCTGCTGAATTCATCCAGTCCATGATGTCAGGCTCCATCTCTTGTAACGGTCTTTCAGGGCAGGAGGGACAGTGTGTAGTGTTGGGTTGTTGCCTGCTGATGACTCTGCCGAACTCGTCTGGTCACTGCTGAGCTCATCTGGTTTTGTCCAAATTCATTCTTTGTTGGGTGACGATGGGAGGGAAGTCAGGGTCAGTTGCTGGTGACTTGAAGACATCTAGCTGGTGGGCTATAAAAGTGTTATATATAGCAGGCAACAGCATACAATTGAGTTCATTGGCTGTTTTCCCCCAAAATTAAACCCCCCTGAGGTACACATCGGACTTCCCCTTCTTCCCGCATTACTCACCAAGTATATCCAGGTCTCTGAGCAAAAGCAACCCCAGGAGTGGGTTTGCCTTTACCTGAAGCAGGAATAACCCAGACTGTCTTCCCCAACAAATTCTTTATGTGCACCACAGGAACTTTATCCCCCTCTACAGTACGTAAAAGTTCTGATTGGGCTGGGCCAGTCCTGTTGGCAGATCCCCTCATGTTGACCAACCAGGTGGCTTTTGGTAAATGTGTATCCCAGTGTTTGAAAGTCCCACCACCCAATGCTCTCAGTGTAGTTTTTAACAGCCCATTGTACCATTCGATTTTTCCAGAGGCTTGATGCATGGTAGGGGATGTGATGTACCCACTCAATGCCATGCTCATTGGCCCAAGTGTCTATAAGGTTGTTCCGGAAATAGGTCTCATTGTTTGACTCAATTCTCTCTGGGGTGCCGTGTCACCACAAGACTTGTTTCACAAGGCCCAGGATAGTGTTCTGGGCAGTGGCGTGGGGCACAGCGTATGTTTCCAGCCATCCGGTGGTTGCTTCCACCATGGTAAGCACATAGCGCTTGCCCT
>NW_009925231.1:13474-42842 GCF_000696875.1 Nestor notabilis | reverse complement strand
ATATATATATATAATAACGGTTATATGATAGATCAGAAAGAAGATGGCTTTGCAACCCCAACAACTTGCCTTACTGTCTAAGACTGACCAGAAAAATGGTTACACTCTTTTATTTATTTCATAGGAAGCTAAATGTTTTTGTGAATTAAAAAATGGTCAGCTCCATTATATACTTTCAAAAATTAGACCTCCTAGTGAGAAGGGTTAGAGTCAAATGGTAAGGTTTAGAAATTATGCATAAGATGAAGGTCCCTTCAGCAAAAGCACTGCCATTGGCATGTTAGGAAAGTTAAGTGGGTAGTACTTGTGCACCCAAAAGAACCAAGGTAGAGGCTGAAGTGGAATCATTTCACACCACCATACTCCTTGTCACAGAGGAGAATGACACTAGCTGGGTCAGCCCCCCAAAGAGTTTCACTGGAGCTAAACAAAATAAAACAGTGGGCCTCAAAACCAGTACCCAAGGGCACTGACACCAACGCAATAACCCGCTCTGAGCAGCTCTGCACTTCATCATCAATGTCGGTGTAGACTGTGGAAGTGGCAGTATCAACACTATCCTCCTACTTCCAAGTGTCTGTGAGTGATGCCAGAGAAATCAGCTTGAAATAAAGGTCAGCTGTAAGTGATCAAAGAGTCTGTGGGCTTGAGTTTCAGATCCCCTGCCTTACACCACTGAATACTGTGTTTTCACTTTATTCCAAATGGGACCAGACTTAAAGGCTGACAATATGGTATGACTTCACTTGAACTCCAGAAAGGTTTGGTGAGAAATGGTACGTAACTGTGAGCGATGTTTGTATTATTTTAAATATGGCTCCACTGGTTATCATTCACTCCTGGCTCTGGTTAATAAACCTTCTCAAAATGAGGTCAGGACAGTCTCCCACTAAAGAGACTTTCAAAGACAGATTTTCATTAGACAAACAACAGCAAAGCTCTTGTGAACTCAGCAGAGCACTACTGAGTGAAGAGCTGTCCCTGAAAATGTTCTAAAAATATAGTTTCATGTGAAGTAAAAGTCAGTGTAAATGAACAGGCTTTGATGGGACCTATGTATTAAAATACAAAAATACATCTATATATGTATAATTAAGAATGAATTAACAAATGGTTTGAATTTATACTATGAGTTTTCATCAGAAGAGCCAATATTTAGAGATGTACTTGAAAAATTTTATCTTCAAAGCATTCATAAACAATCCCCTTGGCATCCCTGTGAAGCAGATGAGTGTTATCCACGCTACTTGGTTAAATAAGCACAACAGGGCAATTATTGTTACTTGACATTTTTGCATTTGCTTTTATGTGGAGAATATACCAAACAAGTTTGTTTATTTTAAATAAACAGGTTTATTTTTGACATTTCAAAGTGATTATCTGTCACTTAGATATCTGCTTACAAGGACAGAAGACCGACTTCACATATGCTGAGTTAGACCAGGAGTGGCTCTACTCACACAAAACTGTAATGTCATCAGGCATTAAAACTGTGGCACAACCTTACAGTGTTAAGAACATCCTTATCATATGTGTGTGTTTGCATTGCTCACTATTGCTGTAATGTTAAATTTAAAGTGTCTTTGTTTATAAACACTTTAATATTAATTTTAATGGTTTGGGGGGAGGGGTTCCTCTTTTTTTTTTTTTTTTTGGAACAACACACAACCCCCTTTTCAAACTTTCAACTTACCTGCCCACTGTTAGCCAAGTCATCCACAGACAGAGAAGGGTCCAGCCTCAGGGATAACCCAAAGTCACAGAGACAGCAGGTTAAATCATTTTTCACCAGGATGTTGGAACTTTTTAGATCTCTGTGCACAATAGGTGTTTTGGGGCGACCACAGGGTGTGTGATCACTATGCAGGTGGGCAATCCCTCGGGCCAAGGACCCACCCAGTTTCCAGAGGTCCTCCCAGCTGATAATGTGCCGTGTGAGATACTCCTGTAAGTTTCCTCTAGCATGAAATGCGGTGATCAACCAATACTGTTTGCCAAGATCTGTCTTACGCTCCTCTGCTGTCAAGAATTGGAGGATGTTCTCATGCTTGAGGTTTACATCTGAAAAAATATCTTTCTCAGTTTTCCAGGAGGCATATTCTTCATAGGGGAAAATCTTGACTGCCACAGTTTCATACTGCTCTGATGTGTTTTGCTTCAATTTGGCTTTATACACTTCAGCAAACCTTCCTTTGCCAACAACAATGTCCAACTCAATAGGCAGCAATTCCGTGTTGTGGTTGATGTTGTTGGCACAGGTAGAACTGATGTCTGAGCGGTCATCATCTAACATAATGGCACAAACATCACTGCAGTCCTTATGTTTCCTGGGCTTAACATTCTTCTCCCATGCCTTGTTGAGTTTCCTCTTTTTATGAGTTCGGTAGGCATAAAAGATAACGATCACAGCAACAGAAATCACCAGTAATGGGACAAGACTTATGATTGTAACTTTGGAAATTTCATCTTTATCCTCTGGTTTATGAGGGTCATCTGTAAAAAAGAACAGAAGAAAGGCATACATTAAATAATATCATAGCTTTATGTGTACAGGAGGCTGTTAATAATGATAATTTTTATCCAGAGTGCAATACATGATCTCCTCCACTAACAATAAATAATAAAAATTGTCACTGCTTTCTTACTTTAAAATGTTGTTTTGGACACAGGCCTCCACTTAGCAGGACTTCCCTGTTTGATTATTTTATAAAAAAGCCAGAACTGAATGAGGAAGAACCTAATGTAATTTAATAGCTTTTTAAAAATTATTATTATTATGGATGAAATCTTCATTTTCCTCAATATAATAGCCAAAGACTCCGGTATATACTCTGTCAACATATTCTTAACATCTGACCCTTTATCCACTAATTACTAAAACACATTAATTTTTCTAAGATAAATAAATAGACAATGCAGCATGTGAATTCCTACTTGCTTGGTTATCATTCCAGATCCAATATATTTCAATGGGATCCATGTAAAGCCATCTTCAGGAAGCCTGTCCACACACAACTACTACATGTTAATATGCAGGCGCAACATGTATGCCTGCATATACATCTGAAAACCAAACCTCATTCTCATGATTTGATGTGTGTGAGAGTTGCTAGAACAAATTCAGGCACCTGCGTGTACACAGGTATTTGAATCCTGCAGGCACAATCAGGCATGTACGACACATGGGAATTGTCCTCCCCGCCATGCACTTTTTGCATGGATTCTTGTATCTGAAAACTTCCTCTGTGTGTCACTTTCTGGCTGTACACTGGCTGTCCTGTTGTAAAGCAGTAGATGGTTTACTCCAAACTCTGTAGCTGGTGCAGTCCACACACTAACACATTCTTTGGTGGAACACGTAGAGATACAGAGGGACATATTCTGAAATAGGGAGATAAAATGGAAATAGTACTGATCATTATTCTAGAGGTGAGAGCTGTCCCGTCACCTCTAGAAGTGACCTCCTAGTTCAGTATTTGTTAGGAAAGATAAACAGTCTAAAAGGGAAGAGTTTTATTCTGAAAATAGATTAAAAAAGGAGGGTTGGAGTTTATTTGAACCTGATTTGATCGGACACATGGAAATGTACTCTCCCAGTCTATTTCTTCCTTTGAGTCAGGGAAAATGTACTACATTATGTTTCCATGAAGGAGGGTATTGATTGGAAGAAGCCCTGGGAGTCTAACCTCAATGGACTAAAACAACAGAAGGTGCAACCAGAGTTAAGCAAGTAGCTTGTGCTGGCAGCATGACACTGGTGGATGTTTACAGCAATATCACTGACTCAGGTTCTGTGTATCAGACCAAATAAGTCAATAAGAAAAGTTTAATAAGCTCTGAAGGAAAGTTGCCACCAACTACATTAGCCACAAGCTTCTGTTTCCCCTGCTTTGTGCCTCTCAAACTGAAGATGAGCAATGCTAAAAGGGGTGAGGGAAGAGTTTACAGTTAGAACAAGCAGTACCTCTGACCCTCCAATTCCACTGGTAATCACTTTTTCATTGAAAACACAGTTAACTAGCAAGCAGCAGGAACCATCAGCTATTCAAAGACAGGTGATGTGATATCTAAAGAGTATATTCTTTATTTGGAGGAAGACCTGAATCCTGAACCAGGATGTGCCTCCTCTGTTTGAAAGGTTCATAAACCAGATGCAGAGCAAGTAATGCAATCCTAGCCACTCTCAAAGGGTTTCAAGGAAAAGGAAGTGTCTTTCTAGCACTGATATTCCTGGCTAGCACAGGTCAGTGTGTTCGCTAGAGCACCTACAAAGAATGTATTTCCTTCATTTATGCAGAAGGCCATTTTAAGACAATCTTTTCTTCCACGTTTGCAAACCACAAATCCTTATTCTCAAGAGATTTCCCTTGGCAACAAAATGTTAGTAAATTTTAAACAAAAAAACCCCAAAACTTAAAAGTTCATCACAGATTCCAGGGACTCCTGCTTCTCAACATGTGGAAGAGTGGAAAAAAACCCCACCCCTTTTTTTTAATGGCCCTTACTGAAGGAATATATTTAGAAAGCCCAATGTCACTGTCAGTAAACAGATTTGCATTGCCTATTCCCATGTGCATTCTTTGCACTCAGAAAACCTTCTTTATAAAGAACTTGGGAAACACCATGGTGCAGGAAGTCTGACAACACTGTGGGATGGCCATTTTGGACTTCTGGCTGCAAGCAGGCTGCAGCTTCATGAACGTAACTATGATCTGTAACAAGTAGTTTTGATGAACATTTGGGGTTCTCTTTTGTGTTAGTTTCGGTTTTGTTTTTTTTTCTTGACCACAGAAAAGCATGCTTTAAGTTTGGACACTGCTCTCAGAACTGAGTAATATGTCATCTCTATCATATGGTATACTTTTTAACAGAGATGAACGTGCCTCTTTCAGGCCCTTTAAGCCCTTTTTCTTTGCCACAGAGCTGCAATATGTAGCCTAGATATTTGAAAAACAAATGTCTTCCTAAATGAGGGGAAAAAAAGCCAAAAGGTGTTAGTTCTCTTAGAAATTTCTCCCCATGAGTCCAAGCAGTTTGAGGAATTGGGTGCATGTTAAGCTTTAACTGAGAACCTCACCAAAAGCCACCGCTCCTTGACTGTTATGGCTACCTGTGTAAAGGTTTCCAATCACTCCTGTAACGCCCTAAAGCAGGCTGTATTAATTTGGCCTACAGCTGAGAAGTCTCCACACAGCCCCTTTGGCTCTTCCTCTTTCTGCACAACAGAAAGCTTTGCTTCTGGCGCAGGGGGATTTCTGGGTGGAAGGGAGAAACTGTCGATGTTGCAAATACCACTTGAAAAAGAATGAAAGAAAAAAATTAATCAAAGCAGAAGCTGAGCAGTTCGGCCACTTCCCCTGAGCACTGCATTGTCCCGCACCCCTGCTGCAAAGTGACACATCCGCTTTGGCACCGTCCCTTGGAGGAAGTGGGGTGAAAAGCATACAGCCGCACACCCCCACCTAAAGCAGCAGGGATGAAGGGTGTGCTTGTTTTCAGTTCTTAAGACACTAGAGAAGTCCCACTCAAGGCTTGAGATATGCAAGAATGAGTAGCCAACAGGGAGAACTGAGTGTCAGGACTGACAAGGCTGAATCCTGAGTTTAGAAGGGGACAGAGCTGACTGTCAGCAGAATAAATGGGGACAGCAGCAGCAAAGAGCCGGTGGCAGTGAGGGCTGGCCTGAGCAAGGCACTTCCGGAACTGCCTTTGATTCTGACTGCTAATATGAGCAGAACAAAATCAGCCCTTCCAGTACAAGCTAAGGTTGGCGTATTTCTCTGTTGAATCTGTGTATAAAGTCAGAGCAAGATCAAAACTCAGAGCGTATCTGTATGTTTGCATAGTGGCTAGCCAACATTTTTCTGGCTTAACTACAAGAATCTAAGAATAAATATGTTCATTTGCTTATAAATGAATACCTATTACTCAAACCCCATAATTTCAAAAATGGGAGTGCTGCTTCGTCTCTCTGAGCCCCGGAATGAGCAAAACCTGGCTGCAAAGGAAGGCAAGGAAATAGTTAAATTCTTTCAGGTTTTGGAAACGTGTTCGTAAATAACTTTCCCCACCCAGAACTATTTTTTAGGTGGCTCAGTCTTTTCTTAAGCTTCAAAAGAGCCTATTAATATAGCATAACAATAGAGAAGTTGAGCTAAAACAAAGCTTCCTGTATGTGGTTTAAACTAAGCACAAGCCATCTACACAGTCCTTAACACTACCTAAGCCTTTAGGGAATAGGGCTCAGGTGCCAAGGAAAATGGAAACACTGTACAGTCCCTGTTCAGTCAGGAAGCTTCAAAGCACAACAGCCTGCAAATTCCTGAGGTCGGATTGGGTGCCTTTGAACTTCGGTGTCACTGAACCTTGGAAACAAGAAATAAAACAATGGGAATAAATTTAAGGACCTGCATTTTAATGCACAGGGTGGTAGAATTGCACAGCCAATACTGACAGAAATACTTCAGTGCTGTTTGCTGCTTGTGCAAGTTCTAAAGTTGCTGCCCATTCAACTGCTAGTCAAAGCCACACAGCAAGGCAAGAATATATTTGATACTGTCAGAACTCAGGTTAAACATGTCAATGCTGGTGTATTGCAAGCTTGTCTGGTGTCTTAAAAACCTCCAGAAATGCACAGTCACAAAATACGGGCCTGGACCTAGAACTGTGATCTAGTTATTTTGCAAGCTCCTGAGACACAAAGCAGCCCTTTGAGCTGACTGGAGGACAACACTGTTCTGCAGCAATTCTGAGGTTTCAAAGTTTGGTTTCAATTCCATGCTGGAATGAAAACTAACGCTTTCTGAATGCTTTTTCATAAACAGAATTCTGTTCAAATCTTGCAATTTGGCAAGAGATGTGAGTGCTGAAACCCCACTAGTGAGGGGACTAGTCAGGGGTATGGGAGTCCCAAGCTCAAGTCCTGCTCTGTTTGATTCATGGAAAAGCTTTTCATCTCTGATTGTTCTGAATCAGGCAAAATGTGAGTTTGAACCTTATGTGTGGACTGATTTCTGAGAAAGAAACTCGGCAATAAAATATGGAAAAGTCTCCCCCTCTCTTTAGTGCTACTTTCTGGATGAAAACTAATTCCATAAAATGCTTCATTTTCAGTGAAATGAAGTTTCACTCTGAGCAGCTGTTCAGGGTAATTTAGTTTATCGCTATTGAAGAATCCTCAAGTGACAATGAAATTCTGTAGTTCAGTGGAGTATCTCATGTACCTTCCTGATTTTGGTCCTTCTAGAACTAAATGGCTTGGAAATCTTCAACAAAACATTTTTAGATACGAAATGTTGATTTTCAGAACAGAAACTCTGCTTTAGACATTCCTGTACTTTTCCATGGAACCCCTATCTTGAGGATAAAAGTACTGTGAAAGTTGATCCACCTTTTGTGTTTTAAAACTTCTGCTGATTTTACTGGCACTGTGTTTGGGCTTTGTGAATGACGAGGGGAGAGCTTTTTACTGTTGGGGGTTGTGCTTTATCCTTAGGAAAGTGGTTGATCCTGGCACAACTTGTTACTTGGAAAAAGAGACCAACACCCACCTTGCTACAACCTCCTTTCAGGCAGTTATAGAGAGCCATAAGGTCTCCCCTGAGACTTCTCTTCTCCAGACTAAACCCCCCCAGGTCCCTCAGCTGTTCCTCATCACACTTGTGCTCCATCGCCCTTCTCTGGCCCTGCTCCAGCACCTAAATGTCTCTCTCGTAGTAAGGGGACCAAAACTGAACACAGGATTTGAGGTGCAGCCTCAGCAGTGCCCAGTACAGGGGGACAGTCACTGCCCTGGCCCTGCTTCCACACTGGTGCTGATAGAGGCCAGGATGTCTTTTGCCTTCTTGGCTGCCTGGGCACAAGCTGGCTCATGTTCAGCTCCATCGATCAGCACTCCCAGGTCCTTTTCCACTGAGCAGCTTTCCAGCCCTCCTTTCCCACGGACCGTTTTCCCAGCCACTCTTCCGCAAGCCTGGAGCATTGCATGGAGTTGTTGTGGTCCAAGTGCAGGACCTGGCACTTAGAATCATTGAACCTCATACCATTGGCCTTGGCCCATTGATTGAGCCTGTCAAGAACCTTCTGCAGAACCTTCCTACCCTCCAGCAGATCAACACTCCCATCCAACTTGGTGCCATCTGCAAACTTACTGATGATGCACTCAATTCCCTTGTCCAGATAGTTGATAAAGGTATTAGACAGAATTGGCCCCAGTACTGAGCCCTTTTGGCTGGCTGACAACTGGATTTAACTCCATTCACCAGCACTCTTTGGGATGGCCATCCAGCCCGATTTTTACCCAGCAAAGAGTACACCTGTCCAAGCCATGAGCAGCCATATTCTCCAGGAGAATGTTGTAAGAAATGACATCAAAGGCTTTACTAAAGTCTAGCTAGACAAAATCTACACCCTTTCCCTCAAAGACAGTGGAAGTGACAAGGTAAAGCCATCCCTAGAGCCTGTTTCTAAAGCTGTCTTTCTAAAGCACTGTCATCTGCATGGCTCAGAATTTGGGCCTGTAAGGATGTTTGCTCAGATGTGTGGGAATTCATCCATCTGACCTTTTGGTTATTTGTTGCTCAGCAGTCAACATATGGCTGGCGAAACAGCACTTAATGCTGACGACTGCCTGGTGCCACCACCTACCTCTTTTCCTGAGAAGGAGTAAGGCAAAAGTATGAGTAGGTTTTGGAGAGCTATGGCCCATGCACTGCTGCTCTCCCCTGGGGGCCTGCAGCTTTGCCCTTGGCACATGACTACCCATGATTGGGTGATCAGGACTCAAGACATCTGTGTAATACGCAGGGGAAATCCCCTAGTTACGTGACCCACTTACATGTGTTACATGTTGGAAGAGTCATACACATGCATCTGTCACCTGATGGGAATGAAGTCACAGGGGTGGGAGGCAGGCAATTTGATTGCTCTGGGTGGCTTGCTTCAGTAAAAAGGCTGGGCAGCAATGATGTAATGGACATTTTAGCTATTGTAAGCAGAATTTCATTTTTCAACTGATTGCCAAGTATGCTATTCAGCACCCAGGAGGTTTTAGGGAACTCTTAAGCTCTAAGGCAGAACAAATAGTTTGTTGCTGTTTTATTCCCTCACTGCTGGCTAGAAAGTGTAATTCCTTGATTTGCTGGCACAGCACTCATTTGTTTAAAATCTCCCAGTTGGATGCATTCCCTTCTTATGTCTTCCATTCTAACAAGTCACTTCACTGCGTGTGCACGGCAACTCTCACACATGTTGACTTTTTCAGCTGAGCTTTCCTGCCCAGCAATACGAAAGCAGACATATTCTAACTTTACACGATGTGACTGTGTTTCTGTGATACATGCCTCAGATGTCCAACTCAGTGTCTGCTGCTGTTTGCTGGTGGTTTTCTGGAACAAATCAATCTCTCCAGTTTCAGTATGTTCCAACAGATGCCACATGTTAACCACTATTTTTATTCTCAGCCTCAGTTTCACCCCTCCAACCTTTCCCAAAATACTATGTTGCCAGTGTTAGTTACAGTTTGTTTCTGTCTGTAATTATTAAAGTCTCTTCCATGACAACCTGATAAAAGGTTGGCCACATTCCCACACTTATTAAGCTCTCAAATGATGCAAATTGTAACAAATATGCCAACCAGACTGTAAGAGCGCTGCCCAATTTGTTTTTACACAGATCTGTAACTGAGCTTTGCATGGTTATTTTCCTAGGAAGCAAACTACATAAATAATACAGAGCAAAACAAAATTCTGGCTTCTTTTGCCTCTTTCCATTCAATTTCCTTTCTATCCCACTAAGTGAATCAGACATTCAGTATTAGACAGCCTCTCCTTTGGTTACATACAGCTGCAGGCATTGGGTGGGACTCTGTGGCTGCAAATACCTAAGAGGAAACATAGAGAACAATGCCAACATACAAGTGGTGAGAGGCTCTGTGCAATGTTATGCAATGCTACTGACCTCTTTTATGGGGCAGCTGGAAGACAGTTACCTTCTGAACATGTTAGTTGGATAACAGAAAAACAGATTAATGAAAGCCTTTGTTAAAATCCGCTTGGAAGCAGTCCAGCTGTAATCATCTCCCTTCTGCTGTTCCTTGAGCACTGGATAACTCATCACATGAGTATTTAATGGCCTGGTGGCTGTTTGTGCACAGATCTTTAGTCTGCTTTTAAGTCTGAGATCTTCCTATGTAGTCAAGTAAAATCACTAACGCTTTCACTCTAGTAAGGAGAGGAAGAGGAGAGAAAGAAAGGAAAAGACAGGGGCAATATGTTAGAGACAAGTGAGAGATATCAAGTTAAGGAAACTCTAAAACATTATCCAGATCTCCTGCAATCTGGGCACTGGACAAGGCACCACACAGGCATGCTTGTGGTGGTTCAGGCAGTGAACAATACCAGGTCTCCCAGGTAACAACTGTACACAGCGAGCAAATCCATAGGCCGTAATTCATTCAGGCAAATGACTCAGCCACAATTGGTTAATCAAATACTTACGTCTCTTACACTCTCAATTAGCAAACTCAGTAAAACTGTAATCAATGTGAAGATTGTTAGCGGCACAACACCCTCCCCACTCTGACATGCTTCCCCAATTAGCTTCATTATTCTCATAAATTTCCTTGACTTGTCAGTGATCTCTGTCACTGAAGTTTTGATATTTCAAGACAACTGCTTGGATGACCCAGATAGTCCTTAAAAACTTGTATACATTGCTGCTGCTAAAGGTTTCACTCATATTATGGCTGGGTGTGTTGGGAATATTCAAAATAATGACCTAGTCTTGCAGAACATAAGGAATAATCACAGTCTACCTAAAAACCCCACAGTTGTTCAGGTAGACTGTGTTGTTGAAACCTTGGTTGCAAGCTGCAGGGCAGGATAGGTGGGGATGTAGGTTATCAGAATGAAACAACTCTAAAGCAAACTGAGCTGTGTTGCAGGTCTGCAAATCATATTTCCAAGTTTTGAGCTCTCTGCATGTTTTCTTGGATTTGAACTTGATGCCCAGGATAACAACTGTGTGTATAGTGACAACAGTACTTAAAGGGCTTGTTTTCTTGTCTGCAGTCTCCAGCACTGGGGTCGCTCTTTTGCACACTGCTGAATGAACATGTCTCAATGAGCCTGCACAACCGGAAGAGGTTGCACTGCATAGAAGGTAGGTCACAAACTAAGTAACATGGGGCTATCCCATTTCATAAGCTACATTGAGTGCCTGGTCATCTCTGCTCACAAAGAATGGGTCAGACATGAGGCTGGAAAGAGCACAGTCTTACTTGGTCCCTTTGGATAAACAAGCTTTAATCTCAGCCAAATAGCTCAGGATCAAGAAGAACTTTGTTAGGCATTTGTCATGCTCATACTGGCTGATGAATAGAGGCTAGGAGATGGTGTGGTGAAGAGAAGGCTGAGTAACGAAGCTGCCCAAACACCAAGGAGGCCTGGAACTGTGCAAACAGCTACAGACAGACCTGGTTCATCACAACAGATCAAAACATAGGAAGACAAAGCAAGATGCAGAAGATCCACCAGACATAACTATACACTAGGGAGGAAAAAACCCTGCTAGTCCAGTCCTGAACTCATCTTTTCCATGACAGCAAGAGCAGTCCCCTGTCCACCACCCAGCCAGCTTCTAGCCAGCCAGGGCCTTCCCCCCCTGATTTTGGCTAATCTTTTCCAGTGGTTTTGCTCCTTGGCTTTGCCTCCTGGTAGCACTGACATTAGACATTTGAATAAATAAGAATTAAAACACATTGGCATTCAGTTTTGCTGTGAGAAGCATTTTTCCACCACAGCGGTGTAAACTGCTTGCCAGTCACCCACAATTTTGTTTGGCAAGAAAGAGAGGCATTAAAAAATAAACAAAGTGTAGTCAGATTTGCAGTGGCTACCTGTCTCCTGTATATTATTACTCCAAGAACTACAGAACATTGGAGTTATTCTGCACACAGCATTTTCCACCAGCTGCCTGTGGCCTGAACTGACAAGGATGTGAATCAGAGTCAGCCTCCTGGCACAGCAGAACTACAGGCATGTTTAGGCACATGTCTGACTGTGCCTTGCTTATTTTTCAGATAGGCAATTTGAAGGGAAGTCCATGCAAGAAGCAGGCATTTGATTTGGATGTAATTACTTCAAACATTTCCAAAGCTACTCTTGCGTGAGTCACAACACCTTCCACTACCAAAACCTTTAGATGTTTGTGTCTAAAAATGAAGTCAGGAGATTGACCCTTCATAGTCAAGACAGATGCACTCCAGCAGTGCTGTAAAACAATTCTATAAACAATAACAGCCCAGCTCTGAATAACTGGAACGTAGTGACTAACCTCTGCTGGAAATTAAAACTTATTGCCTTACCCAGTTTTTCTTCTTATCTCAGAAAGACCAGGAACAAACTAAATCTGGTCTGTCTTAAGTGTGCACCCAAGCGGGTAAGAGCTAGAACACTGATCATTTATAGCTATAGCTTGAAAGGAAAGGCTGTGATTAACAGGTGAAAAATTACAATCCTTTTTATCATCTCAGTTTCTGCTTAATAAAAGTACAATCACTGTTTGATTTGGCTTTCTTAGACTAGCTTTTGTGCACTCTCTAAAACCATTGGCTGTGCAAAATCACTGCAAAAATTCTTGCTTTGGTGTACAAGGAATGTAGAGAGAAAAAAAAAGCAAGATCAATGTATAGAATAGATCTGGTTGACAGTCATTCCAAAGGCAAAATTATTACAGGCTATTATCTAGTTGTCTGGAGGAGCCGTGGACCAGCTGGCTGTGATGTTCTGCGCAAACTTAAACACAGACAGGAAACCGCATGTCTGATACTGTAAAAATCATTTGTCTTCCTGCCATGGCTAACCAGGCAAGCAACCCAAAGGGGCTGTTTTCATTTAAAAGAAACACTAATGCACAACAATAAAAAAGGAATGACAAAGCCTCAATTCTCCCCCTCCTGACTGGAGTTAATGCTTGTGTTTGTGAATGAACTGGAAATGTTACAAACTGAAATTTTAGATAGTTTCTTATCTGTAGTTATTCACTTACTACATGTGAAGGTAACACAGTTATCATGAGTCACCTCCAGTGCTTAAAGCATGGAGGAGGAAAAATTCCATGCCAAGGAGTGAAAGGAATTAGAGTAAAATCACTGGGTTTTAATTTACACTACAGCTCCTTTTAGGCTGATCTGGAAAAGCGAGGAGGGCTGCAGATTTGATGGGAATGAAGGCAGTTGGTGTTGAATTTATAAAATGGTTTTCATAAGCATACACAGAGAAGACACACATTTGTCAGAATGATTGTATTCATCTACATAGCTCCAGGAGAAACAGCTATAATGTGACTAATTTATAACAAATTAGCCAAAATCCACAAGGGTGCGGTTCACTTTGTATAAAAACTCTAGACAGCTCACAGAGCAAGAACTTTCCTCTGGGAACACGTTGTCTCCAATAAAATCAAGGCAATCTGTTAGAATTAGGTCCTATGTCTACCACCTATGCTCACATTAATACCAGTGTTTACTTCAACTCCTTTAAAGCCCACCCAAATAAGGGTTAGTCATATAACCATGGATCAGTAGTTGGGTTTTCTGGTTTCAAATCAAGCTTGGAGTGGGGATGAGGAAGAGGGGAGCAGGTGGCACCAGATATGGATAGCCTGGGCCAAAGGAGGCAAAGACTTTCTAGCTTGCTTTTGACTAATCTGGTGTGGTTTTGCAACTGAAACCAGTTTGCCCTCTTGGAGGGCTGGGAAGAGAGAGCTAGAAAGCACTCACATAGTTGTCTGCCTCATTGCAATCACACACCATGTTTTCCAGGAGTGGAAACAGCGTCCCAACCCTTCATTATCTCAGGTAATGAGGATTTGAGTATAACCTTTTCTGAGGAACTTACATGTGATAAGGATGGGTTTTGTGTGCCATACTCATTTAGAGGTGTGTGCACGCAAAATTCTCCATTTGCCTCCAAGAGACCTGACTTAGTCTCAGTAAAAGAACCACTGTGGGATCCAGCAGGTAGGAGAGAATAGTGAGGTGTACGTGTGCAGCATGTAGTCCACCAGCACTGTACACACCTGCACTGCCTTTACAGTGTTTGCAGTGGTCCATACAGGCATTCATGAAGTAGAATGGGGACAGGTTATACGCTGTGATTTGGTCTATACTCAGATTTCACTGGTTTAACTGAACTCATATACACATCCTTATGCTGTAGTAAGCATGAGGTAACATATCCACCAGTGAAGGAACCCTGTAGCTACTTCACACCCACCACAGAACAAGTGCAAATGGTCACTTACAACAGAGAAGCTGAGTTTAAATTCACATCCAATCAAGTTACTCATCAGTATCTGTATATACAGATGTCACACTATGGCAAAACTGCTTTTTAGAAGAGGCAAGACCTTAAATATGGCATTTGCCTCTTGATTATGTTTTATAATGTAATTAGCATATGTTGTATTTTGGTGTGTCAACAGAACAGCTCTAAACATCTTGCTTTCATCTTCTTTTCATCAGCTTTTAAGTGCAGTGTCTCAAGTTGAATATCAGACCTACTTCAAAAGGAGGAGGACAGACTGGCAGGAAGAAATATCCTCTGAACACAGAGAAAGAAAGGTTGAGGTTTGGCAAGACTCAGAAAAGACCAAAATAGTTCCTGCAGCTGGAAGTTTTCCTCCACAAAATGCAATTCCAAACTCCATTGCTACGACACAGTTAATATTACTTGCAAGGTACAGCTTAGGAATGCAGCTTAAATTATTAAACATACCTGATGGAAAGATGAGCATATCATTGCATTCTTCACCTGTACAGGAACACATGAACATCAATCCCCCATCTTCCTTCTTTTCCCTCATCAAACACTGCTCTGAGCTGGAGTCATCCAATATATGACCATACAGTGTTTTCTGGGGATCATGGCATATTGTTTCTAATGTCACATTTTCATCATTCTGTCTCCTAAAAAATGAAAAGGAGAAAACTGAAAACAAGGAAGAAATATTTTACAAAGGGAGCAGACAGCACTGTGTCTGCCCCAAATTTGCCTTGTTTGAGAACTCAAATGGGATTTAAAGAGTATCATTCTGGCATGAAAAATCCAGAATATATCTTAAATTGCACTACAGGCACTTCATATGGCAATAATAGACACTGACCACTTACTAAAGGAGCACAGGACAAATACGGAACAGCACGCTGGACTGATCCTGTATGTCAAGTTTGTCTACTTCCAATTATGCTGAACATCTCTTTAAGTCAATGAACACAACTAATCCCTTAATAAATGAATTATGTCTTTCTGTAAGTGGTTCTAATTCTGTTCTTAAATCTGCAGCAATGTTGCAAATACTCAGTTCTGTTTTGTCCACCTATGAACTTATTATGAGTGTTTCTGGCTTTCTTTGGTAGGATTGGCTTACCATTTATAGAAGAGCAAGACCTCAGGTTTTAGACTGGAATGCAAGGTTAGAGTCAATGAATCCTAAAAAAGTGTTACAACTCAATTTCGTATACTTTTGATTTCTTTGAACTTAGACATAAAAAAGCACCACTCCTATAACAGAGTCAACACAGACACTGTTCTTTTTTTTACCATTAAGAGAAAGTATTTCTACCTATACATGTTAAATAAGCTTACTGTGATAGATCTACATAATCTAGTTCACTTTTAAACCTGAGAGAGAATTGTCTTTCTTCAGCAAATGCTACCATAATCCTCTCCAAGTATCAAATCTGTTTCTACTCTCAGTGCTGTGGGTAGATGCAGCTTAATGGTTTGAGCAAAGCCATGCCTCTTTTCCAATAACAGCATAAGCTGGAACAGAAATGCTTTTGAAGAAAAAGAACATTTCATATCAAAATTGTTGTTACCTTCAAACAACTCTCAGTATGCTGAGCACAGATATGAGTTGGAAGTGAGAGAGCAAAGCCCTGTGAGGTAGCATGGACATTATGAATATCAGAGCAATCGAGGAAAGTACTA
The DNA here is from genome assembly GCF_000696875.1 of Nestor notabilis. Taxonomy (NCBI): domain Eukaryota; kingdom Metazoa; phylum Chordata; class Aves; order Psittaciformes; family Psittacidae; genus Nestor; species Nestor notabilis. The sequence continues at coordinate 26,850 of NW_009925231.1, read as the reverse complement.
AGTAACGATGAATGAGGTTATGCTCCCTTTCTGCACCTGTATGAAGAAATAACTTACCATATAGCGACACAGACTTCACTATTCTTCTCACAGATAGAAGTGATGTTGCAGTTGCTTTTGCACTGATGTTGGTTTGAGCAGGTTGTTACCTTAATGTCACAAAATTTGCATAGGTTTGGCATTTGCAATCCATTTTCCTTAGTTCTGTCTACAGGTGACATAATTTCAGCTTAAGGGAAAAAAAGAGAAGGAAACTCAGTAACAGTAGTTTATCAGCTTGTTTTATTGCTCATTATGAACATAGCATTTTCAGCAGCAGCAAACATTTCCTCCCACCTTAAATTAGAAAATCTTTGATCTTTCACTACCAATTTTCTTTACAATAAGACAAGTGCCACAGTGTCAAGACCAGTTTAATCACAGTGAATTTGAAACGTTAAATCAACTTCCATTGGCTTCAGAGGGAGCAAATGTTGCTTTGCACTTTGCAGAATCAAGCTTACTGTGACTCCAGTTTGCTCTGAAATAACTACTCTGCAGCCACCCATTTGCATTATTCACAGGCAGCATATCTGTCCCCTACGAACAATATGATTGCATCATGGTCTGTGTGCCAGAGTAACTGTGGATACCAGAGTGGGAATGCACATAAGATGGGTGGTATTTTGACGTGGATCATGATGAATTGTGCAAGTTTGTGTTAATTAACCTGAGGCATTAAATACATGTTGTCTCTGTGTGATTACTGTTCACACGGAAAAACACAGAGCTGGAAGTTACTTTCAACTTAAGGTAGATGGTCTGCCAGAGGTTGCGGGTGAAAGTCAAGCGGGAAATGCAAGAGGGGATCTGTGAAACTCATGTAAACTGTTACCGGAGTGTTCCTGACGTAACTCAAGGGGGCTTGAACTCAAACTAACTTGCAGACTGCCTTGTAGAAGTATATTTTGACCCAACAGCTTCATTTCTTTCCCAGGCATTGAAGAATTACTTGCTTACTGGTTCTGAGTCTTAGTACTCATCTGCTTCAGTGTGGGGCAAGGAAGAGATATTTTTTGCCCCAGTGTATGAATTTCAGGAAACATATTTTTAGTTCAAAAACTACTTTGAAAAGCCAGCATGACTACAAGGAATAGAAAATGCCAACGTAAACTTTTTTCTAATACTAAAATGAATATGCAACTATCTGAAGTGGAGCAGACTATCTACAACAGTTTCAGTCTGACTCACTTTGTAATATACTTGGAAAAGTAGGTTGAACCACTTTAATGAGATACTGGGCTTCACATAGCACAGCCCTTCTCTTTTAGCCACCTGCATGTTAAAAATATGTTCACATTGCTCTCTGTGGGAAAATGTTGCAAGTCAATCAATAAAAGGCAGCCAGGGATTTGTAATTTCCCCCTCTTCCCTGCATTAGCTGAGAAATAATTTTTTTCCTTCTAGAACTTCACTATTTACTACTATTAGAATGTTTTATTACAGAAATTAAATATATATGCTTTTTCTAGAAGGAAATAAAAAAGCCTCTTGCTAATATTTTCAATGGCTTTCTGAGCCATTGTGAGGGACTGAGAGACAAGTTTTCCTTCTTTATCCAAATCACACATCTTTTTCATCACTAGCATGCTCTGATACTGACCCAAGGTCTCTGATCTTACTGCCATTGTAACAAATGGCAAACTCCCAATGAGTTCAATGTTATAGAAGAAGCTCCTAAACAGAGGGGAGGGTTATGATGAGCTCACTGTGAGCACTTGGGTGGAGAATGCTGGCAATATGTTACAGGCTAGGTGAATTTTAAGCCCCAGGTAAACTTTTCTTGTTCTTAATTATTCCCAGAAGCCATGCGGAAGAACAAAGCCTCATTGAAATAGGTGTGGTAGGAACTCAGAAGTAGTGTTCTATAAAATATGTGTTAATATAATCATCATTATGGCAAATTGCTCCTCTTTTCCTTACCACATGCTGAAGAGAAACTAATAGCTGTGATGATTTATTTAGATTCCAGTAATGATCAAAACAACCTGATAATGAAGGACTGTCCCCCTACCCAGTAAGAGGCACTTTGTGGTCCTGAAAGCCTGGATGAACAATACAGACAAATATCAAGGGAGAGATGAAGTGACTCACCCAAGTTCACAGAGGAAACCTGTGGCAGGGTGCCAAGCAGCTCAAAACTGAGCACAGGGGAAAGACATCTGTTGCTTAAACTGCAAAGACTTTAGCTACATCTACACTGCTTTCAGCTCTGAGCTGATATGGCTCCGTGTTTCACCGGGCAGTTGTGTGGCAATGGATGCCTCTGCAACAGGCACAACTTAATCCTCTCTAGCGCCCGCAGCACTGGAGCTAAAAGCCACAGGAAGGTGGGTCCTTAGGCAAACTAGTTCAAGTACATTACATTTGTTGAGAGGCAGGGCTCATTCCTGTGCCATCCCTGGCAATGCCAAGTACTGCCAAGACTCACTCACTGGAACAAATGGATGAAAATATGTTTGGACCTCTTCCAAGAAGGGATCTCCAAATGAAGCAACTTGGAAGCAGCAATCCTTTGCAAGGTCACTTATGTTTCTAAGTTACAGTGGTAGGCCCTAATTCAATTACTAGCAAAAGGCTGGGTAGTTAGGGCCAGCTAATTTCTGAACAGGTTAAATTAATGGCAAAAATCTAATGGGGTTTTAGGACTCCCACAACTGGCCTTTGAATTTTGTCCCCAAAATCCTTGTAATAGGGGTTGACAGTGCAGTGCCTTGCTGTTCATGCTTCTGATAGTTCAAGGTACTGGATGAACTGCCCTGGTGGACAAACGTTCTTTCACACTTCAGCATCTGATTTAAAGTGAGACTGCAGATTACTTTCCCTAATACTGTCACATTGCTCTAGCAGGTGTTGATGTGTTGTTCATTAGTACACTTGGCCTTGCCCATTGTGATAAACTATCTAGTTCCAAACTAAAGACACATTTGATTTTCCCCTATCAGGCTGATGCTGAAATTCCGCTATAGACTGATGCTGAAATAAACCTCTGCAAAGAGCCCAAGATGAAATCTGGAGCTGGATGTGAACCTTAGCATCACTCTTCTGATCTCAGCCCACTACTAAACTGTGAGGACTTTAAAATCCAGGAAAGGCTGGTCTTCTTCCAAGTCACGTGAACTCAGACCTATTTCTAAGAAACAAAATCCTGCCTGGAGAATACAAGTTGGTAGGGTTCTTCCCCAGGTAAGAGTATTCACTCATTCCTTGAGGGGCCCACAAGCAGTTCACTACCAGGAACATTGCTCCTCTTTTTGTAGTCACTTGAATGTCCATCTCTAAAAATGCTTGAATATCCTGCTGCACACTTTGTAGCCCACAAGCCAGCTCCTCAAGGTTTTCTCCTGTTCAGACAACCAGTCACTTGAAACTGTGCACAGAAGCAACCTTTCATTTTGCATGAAAAACAAAAACAAAAGTGGATATAATGGGAAAGTCAATGGAGAAAACATAGATTTGCACATCTAAAGGAAGCCATCCTAAAATGTGAGTTTTGCCTTCTGCTCTCTAATGTTAGTTTTCTTATTTTGACTTCTACAGGAAGCCTAATTCTAGCTTTCCTTGCTTCCTTGTCCACGGAGAAGGCCCTAAATAAAAGACCGTGGTTTCTTGGCTATGAAGCTTTCAACCAACCAGTTCAGCATAGATCAGTCATCGTGGTTGAAATGCACGGAATGTGCAAACCAACACTTGGGCTGGGTATTATGGAAGAGACACCAGAGCAGCCACATGAGAAATACAAACTACAAGGATTCTAGGGAATCCAGGCTTGCAGGACAACACTTTTGCTTTACGGTTCATGTCTCTATGATTTTGCAGGACCTTATAAACCGTACACCTCATCCAAAGTCTACTGACAGTCTAGAAGTTGTTGTCTTGTTTCTGATGTTTTTAGATGTGCAATTTTAATTGAAGCCTCAGGATATAGTTTACATTCCTCTTATTTTTCAGTATCATTACAGAACTCTCAAAAGCCAACAACATTTAAATAAAGCCCAAACCAACATGCTGTCGTTTGGGGAATATCTACACTGGAAAACTTTATGTATGTCTTAGGATGCATTTCAGGAACAGTAGTAAATTTCTCTTACTCCTATCCTGTAAAAAATACTGTTACTGCATTTCTGTTCTCTCATCCAGTGCCTCTGGCACATGCACACATATAAAACAGCATTGCTGAGCAGATAGATCTCATCCCTTAAAAAGAAAATTGCTGAGAGAGATGTTGGGATGGGAACTTAATTACTCAGCTGCTGTGAAATAATTCCACCTGGTGGGAGAGACTTCAATTTAAGACTTCACTACATCATGGAAATCTACAAGAAGGAGGATGCTTTTATCAGAAAGCCTCGAAGAAGATTGTCCTTGTTCTGCCAAAGAGTACAGCTCCACAAAATTGTGTCTCAGTGACTGGAAAGCACAGTAGTAGCTGTGAAGAACATCCACACTGTATTACCTTCTTATCCAACATAAAGACATCAGGTTTAGCCAGGAACAATACTAAACACAGCATTTTTTTCTATTTTGCCTACCACCGCCAGCAAAACTTTGATAGTAATGGGGACATTGCCGGCACCATGAAAGTGGAGAGGTGATGATGCAAAAGCACATTCTTTGCCTTACAAATATTGACGAATTAGTTGCAGAAGGGAAGGAGTCAAGGTAAACGCGTGGTCCAAGCATTACTTGTAACACTGGATATAGCCTAATGGTTATTCTTAGTTATACTGATTATGTTCAGTGCTGTAACACAAGGAAGAAAAGATAGAACCATAATCAATCCCAAAGATTCAAAAATCATGAGTTAAAAAAGATCATAAGACTAGCTGGAGAGATCATGGAAATAAAGGAAGGAAAAAATACCAAACCAACTGATCAAACAAAAAGCCCAACCAAAACCAGCTGCTGGGTTCTCCTCTATTTGCCATTGTCTCCTGGACTCTTAGAGTGCATTGGAGTCATGTTTTGAAACTTTGGCTGTAAGCAGGAGGGTTGGAATTACTGTCTGACTTGCAAAATGGAAAAGACAAAAAGAAAATAAATCCCTGAAATCCAGGAGCTTGATCTTTAAAAGCAAAAAAAGTCAGCTATCATGTGATCATACGACTCTTTATAATCACAGGAGTTGGCAACACTGCTGATCACCTAGCATCTCCCATGATAATGCCTTCAGGGTTAACCCTATGAAGTTCGTATTTTCAATTGTTCGGTCAGAGCTTAATGCTATCATAAGTTGCTGTGATACATACTCCATGCTTACTATGTGAGTATGAACTCACATAGTTCATACTGTCTTGGACGCTGCTTTGGGCTGCAGTCCTTTATCTCAACTATGATTTACCGCAGTAGCATTACCATGGGCACAGGACTTTCGTGACTGTTTCTATAAAGATTAACAACAATGATTTTCAAGAGTGCTGAAACAGCCTCTGTAAAGCCAAATATGAGCTATTCTTTGCATACAACTAAAATATATCAGAGGAGAACAGGTTCCATAAATGTTTAGCTCACCAGATATTTAACTACCCCTGGCAGGACTCCAGAAAACCACATTCCTTGCAGATTCTTTTGCAGAATTTCTCTGACTCAGTCTGTATCATATATGACCACAGATCACTGACGTCTGCCCCTAGCAGCTTACTCCCTTTTTTGTCCTTCATAAGGTGTTTTACCTCTTAGATTTCCTTTTCATCTTCAGTCTTGTGGCCTAGCACAACAGCTGCCTCAGTCAATAGTTAAAGACATCATATATGGCTTTAAGTGCACCAATTGCACTTTTGTTTGCAAAGTGGTTGGGACTTGATCAAACCTCACTGGGGCTCTGCAAAGGATAAAGACCAAAATAACTTCCTTTTTATGAACACATTCTTTCTGAAGTAGTTGGAGGAGATGCATGTCATGGCTTCTCCCTATCATGTAATGGGTTTTGCCAATCATAGGAAAAAAATGAGAGTCACACCTATCAGATGGCAATGGTACAACTGTGAATGTAATGAGACACACAGACAGCCCTGCAACTCACTCTATCACAAAGCTTCCACTAGGAGATGGGGGAAAGAACAATCCTACATGCTTTTGAATGGTTTGTGTGGGCTATGAGTTGCTCTTCAGCCATGACTGAGAAGTCTGCTAGGAAAAAAGAGGGCAGACTAGGTAAAGCCATTCCAATATGCTAAACCTAGCCAGAATTAGTTTGGCTACCCCCAGCTGAAGGAAGGCTGAAGCAGAAGAACTGGGTCACAGTGAGAAGGCCACTGATGAACTGCACTGAAATGTGGGAAACCACTATTCCTCACAACCAGCAGGCAAGGAGCAGGGTAGGTAGATGCAGAGGGAAAAGACAAAAGGAAAAGGAGCAGGAGTTAGAAAACTTTGTTTAACTTGTCTTTACAGTGGAAGTGCCTGGCTTTTAACAGCAAGTGGAACTGGCAAAACTGCTTTAGGGATTGCTGCAGGCACTGACACAGAAACAGAATCAAATCTGGCAGGAGATGTGGGAAGGGACACAACCAGGGAAGATAAGGGAAGGAACAGCATATTAAGCTGAAGATCTCGAAGATAAAAATCATTCTTGCATTTAAAGCATTAAAATAACACTATTTTTACCCATTACTTCCAAAATGAGCTAGCACTGACAGTTTTAATCATGGACTGGGCTCTTCTCTCTGGTACAGGGCATGGCAGTGAACTGCCTTAAACACGCCTAAGAAGGGAGCTTGATGATGTGACTCCTGACTGACATTAGTGCAGGAGTAAACACCAGCTCAGTACTTACAATAGAAGTATGCATACATTCTGAAAAGAGGGAATAAAAACATTATTGTGATGCTTCAAATAATGAGACAGATTTTTACCTGTGGATTTTGAACTTGCTGCTCTCTTCCACATTTTCTGGCCACTGTTTAGCACTCCATGGTAGGTGGAACAAAAGAATACTGTCTCCAGGCAAAAAGCTTGAAAAAAAATCTAAATGATGGCTTCCCATAGGGAAGGGACGTTTCATCTTCTCCTGACTTTAACCCTCAGCCTCCCTAACACAGTTGGTAAAAAATGCACAGCATTGGAGAAGTGTATGAGATATAACACAATGATCAATTTATGCAACTCTTACTACAGGGTCTAGTTTTTCCAGACTGGAATTTACTAGAAGCTGACTTTGGTGGTTAACGCCTTCTGTGACTTCAGATACAAAGTGAATATCAAGTACAGCAATGCTCATCTGGTTCACGAGATTAGGGAAAACAGCTTTCCTGCTTTGTTGAAATAAGCGTGATTCATGGTTCAGAACTGACATTTGCATAGCTAATTCTGTCCATTAAAAACCATGTTCTGCAACTTAACCTCCTTTTGTATTCTTGCCTGCCCAGTGAAAGCTGCCACTACTTCACTTGAAACTGGGCTGAAAGAGTATAAACACTTCAGCTTTGTACAAATATTATTTTTCCAACGTACATACCCTGAAAACAGGCAGCAGCCAGTCAAACATTATACAGTTATTTGTGTGATATAGAAGGAAGCAAAGTTTTATCATGACAGAATAGTCTCTGTGGCAACCTCCCTAACATTTAAAACATACACAATTAGGAACAATTCTGACTCAGAAAAACTAAATCTGCCTCTACTCTCAGCTACAGATCTTCACCAGAACAAACCCATGCAAGTGAATCTTCTAAGTAGGTTGAATGGAGTTTCTGAACCCATCATACTTCTCCCTTCAGCTAGTTAAGAAAGACTGTTTATAGAAACATGCTTCTCTCCACTCCTGCCCCCTCAACAGTCACATCACCACCACCAACCTACTTCAAAATATGATAAGGCTCTTCATTCTTCATAATAGAATTAGGGAAGGTGAATCATTTGTCCTGAAAGAGGGACATATTCCCTCCAAAGCTTAGGTTATATTTCTTCCCTTTATCTCTCTACAAGAGAAATGACGAATGTCCACCTTCAAAAGTTGTTCAACTCTATTTTCAAGGGCCGATTTATTAAACTCCCAGTTTCCAATAGGGAAATTCAGGAATCTACCCAATACAGGTGGAACAGTACTTTAGGACATTTTCTAATATTATGGTCAAGCTACCTCTATTAGCCATGAACTTCTATTAGCCATGAAGTACCCCCTAGAGACACATCCTGGCTCTTCGGTTTAGCTGCAAGGCTACTGAATGTGTTCACTGCCATATAGAAACTGAAAAATCCAAGAGTTCATCCAAAAGTGAATTGTGTTCTTCATTTATCAGTGCTGCTTACCTAAAGGTATCCCCTTACTACTTACTAGCAGTCCTAAGTGTCTGTCTTGTGAAAGCTACTGAACACAAAGACAAACCTTTTCTCTTTTTTAGGAGCATCCTCACTGGACAGGCTACAGATAGGAAGAAGGTGAAGTTTTGAAGGCTACGTGACAGAGGAAGCGCCTGCATCTCCTGCTAAACTTCTGGGCAGCAGAACACGTTAGGAGGCTAACTTTGAAAGTATTACGAGCTTCCTGCTAAACGGTATTCCCAAACCCTGCCATACTTCCCATTGGGAATTGCAGTTGTGGTACCTGGGATGGACAGAGTAGGTGGCACATGATTTGCAGTTCTTCCTTCTCCCTTACAAAGACAACTGTCGTGCTGGCTCACCACTGTGAAACTAGAGTGGGCAGCCACATGGCACGCTATGCAGGGGGAGCCCAGCCCTCTGCACAGCCACTGTGCACAACCTCTGCACAGACCACTGCACAATCAAAGCCACACAGAAATCAAAAATAGAAACATACTTGCTTGGCCAAACACACAAATGACACTCCTACAGTGCTTTACTCATATTTAGTATATGGCCTTGTCATGTTTAACTTTCCGAATGGCTTCAAGTAACTACGTGCTGGCTTGCCATACACACCCCACCACATGAGTTTAACTGATTCACTTAAAAAGGTGGAGGGTTTTACAGTTTTGCGCGTGGATCTTCAAATCCTTTTAAAGTTGATTTACCTCAGTATAAGTTATATTAAGAACAAGTGTAGCCAGCCTGTGAATTGAGAATTACCCCACACAAAGTTGTTGTGATTTCCTCAAGTACTTCTAAATCAGCTATAAGCTCAAAAGGTGTGAATTCTGTATGTGGAAAAAGCTTTCATGTTACTTGACTATATACCTGCAGCATTTTCAGTAGGAACAAGGAAGGCTAGAGAGATGGCAGAAAAACATCTCTTCCAAGTGCAAAATGGTAATGATTTAAAGACCGATCTCTCTGCTGGCACCATGAAGCAACTCAGGTGGCAAAAAGCCAAATCCTTCTCCTGAAACTACAGTTAACTCTTGCTAGAGTTAAACTCTTGCTAATGTATGTCCACTGGACTCTAGCATATTCAAAAGAGCAGACTAAGACAGATAACTAAAATGTAGAAGAAAATGTGTAAATACTACCTAAAAGCAGCTGCTGTATCTTATGAAGAGTTAATACAGATGAGAAGAGTTAATACAGTTAATTAATATTGTTCATTTACTCAGGAGACTGGCAGGCACTTGCAAACCCTCTCTGATCTCAGAGAACCACCTCCAGGAAAGGTTATGAAACATTTTGGTTTGGAGAAAGATTCCTGCTTGCTTTTTAAAGTACTGAAAATGAAGCACAAACATTGAGACTCTGACAAATCACAGAATCAGAAATTCAAAGGTTCTCTTTGATACAGCTAGGTTGCTGGGTGAATCAGAAAAAAACATCACTCCTGTATTTGCCATTTCATGCTTTTATTTTTCATTTTATTTACTTTAGTAATATCCCTTTTAAATTACTGACCATGCCCAGCTGCCCTTTGGAAAGGCTCCTGCCACATGAAGCTTTCCACAGCCCTCAATCTCTCCTTTTGAGGGTGGCACTACATAGCCTACTTCATGCTCACACACCTTTTCTGACATCTTAGTTTCAACATTGTGCCTTTCTGATGCAAGGAAACATATTTTGAGAACAAAAATTGTCTGCCCCATGAAAACATGTTATAAGAAAAATGACTAATTTCTTTCTTAAGCACTGTGAACACAAAAGATCTTCCTTTTTTCTTCCCTCTCTAATGAGACCATACAGAAAATACCTACACAGTTTCAGCCTGCAAAAAACCTCAGCAGTCCAGCTCCCCTGCTCTGATTGTTTGTTTACATCCCTCATTGCACTTTCTCCTCCCTCACAGTGGAGCCAGACCGCACCTTACCACTCCTCCCTCTCCCTCCAAAAGGCCAGTTTGACCCAGAACAGTTCTCCAGTCTAGACAACTATCTGACTACACAAACACAACAAAGAATCTGGCATGAGGAGTGGGAACCCACAGCTAGGGTAATGTAAAACTGCATAGTTCAACAGCAGCAGCACTGGGGAGGACAAAGAAAAGTCTCTGTGGGTCTGTGGCTGCAGTGACTTCTGGGGCAAGGTCAGGCTGCCCACGGCACCAGGGACATGTGGGACCTGCTGTCTGCTGTTGTCTCCAGCCTGGGCACAGTCTGCTTTCAAATGCCACTTGCTCTGAGACAGATGTCACAGCCCTTCTAGGAGAGGAAACAAGGGCTCTGCAGTTAGTCTTTTCTGCCAGGCATCATCACTGCAAGGGCAGATGGGACTTGCCTAGGACTCATCCATCCACACAGTTACAACACATCAGGGAGTACTCCAAGGATTGATGTTTCTCCCCAGAAATATTTGCAGAGGCATCTCAGGATGGGCCCCATAGGCTGTTTAAATCCACTATGAAAGTAGACAGCAAGTTATTTTGACTTTGAAGTGTAGAAAAAGTACTTTTGGAGGCCCAAGTCAGTAACAACATTTATGGGAGACATCTGAGATGACAGGTATTACTCTCTGTGACTGTTTCCCTCAGCAGTACACAGACCTAGCAGATATCTCTGCTTCACAGGATGCTGAAAGAGTCAGAGCAGTGCTTAGAATACATTTTTTTCAAGAGAAGGGACTACATAAAAGGGACAGATGAAGAAGATACCTGTGAAGCACAGATATCCTCTGTCTGAAGTGAAACATCTGATTTTGCCGCAGATCTGTAATATGATCACAAAAGTAAGATTCTGCCAGTCACCCCAATTCTGCTTTGTTTCAGGGGAAAAGTCTGACGAATATTTACCTGAAACTACCACTAGTCTGGGAAAGTGCTCCGTGAACCCAGACAAAAGTACTGCCAGAGTTTCACCTTTTGCTGAACTGTAATTCCCATCTCTGATTTCAAAGTGCCTGATTCTGACTGTGCTTCCTTTTTTGTAAACTGGAAGTAATACCTTGTGGACCAAGGAACAAAACTTTAGTCAAACAAAGACAAACCTAAATAATGGAGTTGGGACTTAAAGACATATATAGTCAAAAGCAGTCTTAAAATGTAATAGAGTAAGTGGAACTGGTTGCATCTGTTCAAAGATCAGTTTATGTGTCACATTCACAAGTAGGATATGCTTCATAATTATGAAGCACAAGGGGCACAAATAGCATGAGAAAGACAAGAAAGATTACAGGCACAGTGACATGGTCTGGAGCAAATAAACTGTAGTCCTGCTGGTCAGTGTTTTATTTTTACCTAGGTACAGGAATCCAAACAGAAGTTCCTCATCTTTTTCCATGCACAGCTCCATATTGTGCCTCTTTACTGGCCCCTTCACAAGTGTACCTTTTGTATCAACTGCTGGAGCATGTTCAAGTCATGAGTTAGGGGGTGCTTTGTGCCTCTGACCTGGACCCACACATTCTTTAAGCATGATCTCAGCAACCTATACAGCCAGGATTGGAAGTGACTGAACAAAATAGCTTCAGCCACAGCTCTTAAGCCCACCTTAAGCAAGGATGTGCTCTGTGTGGGGAGTGTATCTTATACGATAGATAACCATGTGTACACTGGCTGCTACAGAACCAAACCAGAATTTCCATGGTATTTTATAACACACTAGTAGGTATGGGGAGAAGCTGCGTGCACACAAAGACTCACAGATGCCCAATCAAAATAAGCATTTAAATGGATTAACCAGACAACTGTGCTTTCAAACTTGCAATCGTTACACAGTTACATGATTCAGAGGGATTTATAAATATTTGTTTTTCCAGATAAAAGGAGAGTATTAGCTGGCTTTTTTAAAGTGCGCTCACTGCCACTATCCCTCCATCTCTGCCATAAACAAACAATCAAGGAAACAAAATAAAAACAAGGATGTGTTTAGGGTGCAAAAATCATCGTCACAATTTAAGACTTGGGAGTTTTGGCTTAAGCTTAATATAAAATGACAGCTTACTAATGTAAAGAGCATAAAAGACTTTGTTTTTCTTAGCTTTCTGAAGACCACTGAACTTGAGGAATATTTGAGAGATCTGGAATTTAAGTTAAGGTATGTCTTCTAACCAAAGGATGCTCCTCCTATGGTACTAGTTTACAATATAAGCTACAGATTCTGGTAAAACAGAATGCTATGCAATGTCCTTCTCTAGATCTGAATATAACCCATCTTTCCTAGTCTATTTGAAAAAGTGTTTCCAAATAAGAAGTCTCATTTAACAGGTCCACATCCTTAACACACACACACACACACACACACACACACACACACACACACACGCAGAGACACACACACACACACAGAGGCTTCTCTGTCAGTCACTGATGGGCAAAAATGTTTATGCGGAAGCTCTGTTCAGAGCTCCTTTTTACTGTGAGAAGCCATTTTTCTCCAGGAAAATAATGTTTATGAACCATTCTATCCCCACACAGCAAGTTTTGAATGACAGATTCGGGAAAACAGTATGAAAAAGAAATTACTCTCTTTCATAATCCATCGGCTCAGCCAAAATAGTAAATCAGAGGGAAGTTAGACTCAAACGTAATCCCTTGGGAGCAGAATCACTTTGACTGGATTTAGGGAAAAATACACATCCTTCTCAAATTCTGTAGCTTGGATGGTTATATTTGTCTCTGTCAAGTTACATGCAAAGAAGCAGAATAATAGAATTTAATACCCTGGGGATATGTTCTCTTGATAGATGCATCTAACTTCCACAACCATCAATGGGAATTATATACTGAGTATTGAGAAAAGGGCATATGCATAAAAATACACATTTCTAATGATATTCAAGCTTAGGAAAACTTTCTTTTGCAGATTTCTGTTGCAGAAATCCTACTGCTGTGGCATGTTCTTTGAAAGTTACCAGATTTCTTGGTTAAGAAGTATCTCTACCAACCAAGCAGTATCTCCTTTATCTGTGAAAGGTAAGTTTGCTAACATATCCCCCAAATATTAGTCGTTCCTTTTAATGCATTTGCAAATGACTCCCTCCAGTTACGTTTGAGACTATGAATCACTAGCTGGCAATGC
>NW_009925231.1:6720-13443 GCF_000696875.1 Nestor notabilis | reverse complement strand
GGAAAGAGTAATCAGCACTTTCATTTCTATTTGAGGCTGAAAGTCTACTAGGCTTAAAGGAAAATAAAAGCCATGGGTGAAACCTGTCCATTCTGAAATAAATAGGTGTTTCATTCTTAAACACATCCACTGAAAGTTCATTGAAAGGTCCTTACCTTTGCCAGTATTTCTAAATCAGTGAGTGAGGGATTCATTCACTATGCTCTGAAACTGAGTATTTTAAGGACATGTGTGCGTACACACAGGTAAGCCCCCACATTAAAAAAATTGGCCCTAGACACTAAAAAATCTGCATGTAGGAATGCAACAATTCTTAATCCATATGACAATATACTACTCACTGCTTGCAGCAGCCAGCCCCCAGCAGGGTTGCCATTACAGCATAAGGTGACACTCCTACATTAGGTGCAGCTTAGTGGGGAGGAACTCACCAGTCTAAAATGTTTAGCCTACCTGCCTGAAGATGTGTGAGATACAGCAGGCTCTTACATTTTGTTTAAGATGAGACAGAACAAAACTGTAAGTGTGAAATGTGCACATGGAGTTGGATTTCTAGGGGTTTCCCCTCCCAGTTACCCTAGTTATAGTCGTTGTTTCTGTAAAACCCACTATTTCACTGCTCAAGCTGTATCTTAAATCATTCTCAAGACCATAATCTTTCACCAGCACTCTGACAGCGTCTATACTTACAAGCTTGTTTAGAAGAAAAATTGCAAAGAAAAAACTACTCTAAGTATCTATGAAACAATTACTTCTATTGAAAGAATTGTTTCAGGGAGAAAGCTGGGAAGAGATAAGACAGAAAAGCAAGATCAAGCACATCAAAGAGCAGCTCAGAAGCAGACCTTCCATTGCCTTTTAATTTTCATCTGAATATCTCAAATTTCATCCAGTTACTTCAACATTTTTTCTAACAACTGAGAACTATGAAAAGCAAAATATGATGACACTTCATAAATTTTTAAATGTTGCAGTTCATTTCTGGCAACAGCATAACATTCCTCATCCTGCTACCACAGGACAGAAGATGTTTACTGTCACATGTGTTTGTTAATAAGGATAAGATCTTCAGCAGATGTTAATCTGTGATTTCTGAGTGCTGCTATGTCAAATTATACTAGCTGATATTTAACAGTTTAGAGTCACTGAATGTTTCTGGATATTGGTCATAGCACATCATCATCCTTCATCTGGAGGGCACTTATTCAACTGTAGAAATCATAATAGTCTGTAGGATGTCTAAGGGATTATATGAAATGCCTTGATCATTTTAATCAAATGCCAAGTGGATTAATAATAATGTAATGAAAATACTGTTTCAACAAGTGCCATTGAGGAGAAGGTGCACAACATGGCCGTAGTAGCTGAACCACTCAGCATCCCTTTCAACGTCAGGAGCCAGTTGCATGCTTTGCTATGGTTTCTGGTGTAACTGTTCGGTGACATGGGCAGCTCATTCTCTATAACTGTCACTTTGGCATTTTTCAAACATACTGTACTCATGTAGAACACAGCATGTTTTAAAAAATGTTCTCACAAAACTCGACAATTCCATGCTTTCCAAACACAGTAATAGCTTAGGTTATACCAGAGGAACGGCTCCGTAAAATAGAGACTTTTCTTTAATTCCTTGGATGTAAAATTTTATAAGTCATGCATATTTGAAATATCCTTGCACAGGGTTACTTAGCAGAGTAGCTTAACTGTTACTGCTAGACATTCTAATCCTGAGAAGGACATGAGTGATACCAGCCGCATGGTGGTAACCTGCTGCATCACGTGTTTGTAGGTTACAGGACCTCTATGCCAGGAAGATCTCAGATGACATTCCCAGTTTGGCCTTCTGTAAATGAAATAATTCCACTCAGCTACTTTTGCAAAGCCCTAATTTCCCTGGGTATATGTTTAACAAGCAAAACCTTGTCTCGATTTAGAGATTGGCATTGGGAAGGCTATCACATCCCTTAACAGGTCTTGAATAACGAAATTATCCTGTTTGTTAAGAATGCACACCTTGTTTCAGGAGTGATTTAGTTCACTTACAGCTTTCATTTGCTGGGCTAGATGCTTTTCCACCTTTTGTAATCTCTTCCCCACAGAGTTTAAAATATCAAATTAGCGCAGTTTAACATCTTGTTCTCCACCAACTAACCGTGGTGAACTTCCACGTGAGCTGTCCTACCCACAGTTTAACATTCTGGCAGAGCAGATTTAGCTAGCTTGCACTGACTTACATTGCCTTGAGGCAAATGGTCCCATTACTGGTGTTTATGTGATGTGTGGTATCTTCTTAAAGCATGGCAAACAGCACATCTGACCAAATCTGTACCCAGAGAGGGAACAGCAGCCATAGATACTATTCCTAATTCTTTCATTCTTCATATATTCAAAACCACAACAGCCATCATTTTAAATAGGCAAGAAATCAGTAACATTAAACTCTTACCCGCAAATGCTAAAAAGGCAGTATAGTTCCCTAAACAAACAATACAACCTCCTTCCTAACCCACTGCAGGCATAAGGACAGTTAAGTGGAAATTACTGCTCTTATCAGAGCTATCTATCTACATCTCTGCTTTGAAAGCACAAAATAGAAACTTAAAACAAGATCCACCTTTTAAAGGGAAGAGTGAAGATTGTATGGGCAGTCTAAGTACTCATACTTAGCAACAGTTTGGAAAAGCAGGTGTCAGTGTTTTCTATTTCTAGGTATGTGGTTACGATAGTGGTAGATGTGCCTTGTCGTTAACTTTCAAGAGTAAGATACTTCAACTAATTAGCGGTTTGCTTCTATAGCATTTGCTACCCGCTTTCATCCATAAGAAGGCAAATATGCTTCTGAAATCAACCTACCATCAGGTATGTGCCTGACAATCATATTGCAAGTGACCAGAACAAAAAAACCAATTTAGGGGAAGTGCAAGTTGGCTGTATGGTGAGTAATATATATGTAGACAACTGAGGGAAGTTAGGCCTTAAATGGTCAAACTGAGCAAGCTACCAAACCTTCCTTGTGCCTTACTGTTCCTTGGCAGCTCCTAGCACACAGACTCTTAACCTGAGAAAAATAGGGGAGAAAAAAATGCTAATTGCGTCTTATTGAACTTGGCAGGGCATTTAAGGCTGATGAGAATTTCTGGTTGCTCTGACAGCTTTAATCCAGAATTTCTATTGAGAATAACAGCAGTTATGATTGTCTTTGAACCTCAATTTCCCAAGCACAATAGACAAGTGTTGAAACAATCTGTTTGTTTCCCACAAGTTTTATAATTGTCTATAGAAACTGTAATTAACACATTAATGCATTAGATTTTTGCCACATGTTAAGCAGAACTAGTTGAAACTGTGGAAATTCTAATACAAATAACTGCATTGAAGTTTAATGGTGGCATCAAAAAGACAATGGATGAAATCATGGGAAGCTGGAGATCTGGGTTTGGGTCTCCAGAGACTGAGTTCAGGCTTCTCACTTCCTTTACCACAGGTCAAGATGCAAAAGCTGTTGTCAATTACCAGTTATAAGTCACCAACAAGTCTTGCCTCCTCCTCCTCCCATGTAAAAGAATGAGCCTCTAATCCCTTCCGATGCGTACAGGAGGAGCTTCCATGCCTAACACAAGTACTTTGAAATCTTCCTTCTAGGGTCAAGTGCCTATTTTTAAACAACACAAAATTTACATGGGATATGCCTGAGTCCTCATTCTGAAACCCATGTTCCTGGATTTTGGTGATTTAACTTGTATCACATTTTTATCTTCCTTTATACACATAAAAGGCAGGAGACATGTATGTATAGGAAGCTCTAGGCTCCTTGTTGCACTAATTAATATTCATAGTATCAGTGTGGCCTCAGAGTAGGAACAGCAAAGCTCCCCAGCCAGCCAGAAAATTCAAGGCAAAAGCCTAAAATGTGAGATGTAAGGAGTTCATGAGAAAGAAGTTGATGGAGAAAGGAAAACAAAGATGAAGAAACACTTTATGGTTGTATTCCCTTTTCCAGAATAGTTCATCAATCTCTTTCTGCTGAATGTCTCCCTGTTTCTATTATCCAGATTCAAAGAGAGAGCAGATATGGCTTTAGTTACAACCAGACAATGTGGTATTGCTGTTTACATGCAAACTTGGGCTATGCCAGCTTTGCAAGCCTGATGGCCTAGCACTGTACGTACCAAATGAGAACACTACAAATGCAATAAAAGGATCAGCTTCCCAGATTTTTGACTTAAGGCATTCCCTTGTGGTAAAGTTGGGTGAGAAAATGGAAGAACAGACTGAGAGGAAGAGGGGAAATTCAATAGCCCAGAAGCACATATTCATGACCTAGTTACTTTGTGAAAGCTTCAATAAAGAGGCTTTACGAAGTCATGACTATTACATGGACCTCTCTGATCTTTTCATGAGGATGAGAAACGGTTGTTTTCAGTTTAAAAAGGAAAAAAGATTCTGCATGTAAAGTCTCTCTTTGTTGTGCTGTGAACTCCCTGGAGAGAGTATCAGTCACCCTGCAGGGGCTGGAATAATGAACGAATCCATCAGGGAACAGGCTTTCTTCTCCTCTGACATGCTTCAGGGGACCACCCGCATACACGTCAACCCTTTCTCTGTAGCATGCCGCCTTGAAAGCCCTGCACAGATTCAGCCAGCAAGGATCCTTACTCTCAGAGCCCATCACTGGTGGAATTTAGATGCTCTCAGGCTGAAGAGTGAAGTGACCATGGGCCTCCCACTTTCTGGGCAAAGGCTCCAGCCACTGTAGGAATAGGGGGCAATGCAACCGTGAAAATCGGTAATGGGAACTGTGGGGAGGTTGAAGGTACGCAGCAGGGCAGCTGGCCAACTGCCACAGCACAGGCACTGCAGAATCATAGATCTCCTTGTATGCAGGAGACAAATGAGAAGGGTAATTGCTGCATGCTTGTGAGCAGAACCAGCCAAATGAAGGATCGACCACCACCTGCATATGACAGCTCTTCTCTTGAAATCTTCATGCGTTCCTGATCACAAATTGAAAAATCTGTGCTGTTCAGAACCTCATTAAATTCTTTGCATTACTGGAACACACAGAGATTTACTTCTTGATTCCTGCACTTTTTCTATGAGTTTCTCAAGAAGAATGGGACACCCTGGAGTCACTACCCAGTCATGTTACAGGAAAGCTTAAGATAGCTACGGAGCTGAGGGGGAAGCATCCTGAGAGCAGGAAGCAACCAACTATCATGTGAACTCCGGAAGCAACTCCGTGCTGATCAGATGCTGAACTCCCTCATTTGATTTTATTGTCTTTCTATCTTATCACTGTTGATAACATAAAGAAAAAGATACAAACTTACTTATCTGTATTTCTACAATGCAGTCCATTCTAGGGTAAAAAGTTTAAAAAAAAAAAAAGCCTATGTAATGTCTTGCTCAGGATAAAAGAGAAGTGCTAGTCCATGTTAATTAGTAGCTTTACAGTGAGTAAAGTAAAATAAACTAACATGTAGCTACAGACCTCCCTTTAGCAGTGGTCTGAAATTGCACTGTGGTTACTAACTGTCTAACGAAGGAATATTTTAAGAGGCTAGACAGTTGGAGATAAAAAAAAATGGAAGAGGAAAAGTGTAGTTACATCTACTATATTTCCCCAAGCATGCACTTTAATGGACAGAAGTTATTCACACTCTACTGGAGCACTCTAAGTGCACAAGGTATGCTAAGACCTGCTGTAACTATGACTTCAGATTTGCTCCAGCCACATAGCTTCCAAAGTATATGGATGTTGGTCAGGACAGCTAAGTAACACTGAAAACAGAGGAGCAGTCAAAATGGTAAGAAAACACAGCTCCTTTTGAGCACTAAGACCTTTCTTACACTGTTGCCTAAGCCGTGCTATCCAAACGACTACTGTTCTGAAGCTTTATATAGTGAGTTGTCAATAGCATCTGAGCTACTAATTAGACCTCAAGGATCAGACCAGATCAGCATCTCAAGACACACAAGAATCCTGGACAGCTGTTTCTGCTTCCTTCCCTGGAAATAACCAGAAGTGATAATCCATTAGTAATCATCTGTGGTCTATTTCAAAGTTCACCCTCTTGTACAGCAACATTAGAAATGTGTTTATATTAGTTAGTGAGATGAAATCTACAAAATTACCGCATTATCATCCAAAAGCTCCAGGCACCACCTAACCATGCCAACAAGTGACGTATATGCATGATGCACTTACTCCTGTTCAGGGCTGCAGAATCCACAGCAGGATTAAAACCAGAGGGAGGCGGCTCACCTGCAATTCATGTCTAAAATATTTAGACCCAGGAGAACTACAGATTAACTCTTGAACAATCTAACTGAACCCCCTTTTCTTTCTAAGCTAATAAAACGTGTACGAGCTCACTTATGACTCTTCTGGGTGAAGCGTTAAACAAAATCAAAAACCACATCCACATTCTGAGGAGGAGCTTGCCCCTTAGTCCTCATTTCCCATTCTCCACTTTGCCTCTTTATTAATTACACCAACACTAGCAGCTTATCAGTGATGAGGGAGCTTCAGTTTCCATACCGAATGGGACATGAACATGAGTGTTTTTGAAGGAAAGGCCTGGTCTCAATGAGAAATCATCCCTCTTACTCATTTCTCTTTCCTCGGGACTACCTATACCAAATCAATTCTTCTCCATACTCCCAAATTCTTCTCCCGTGATTCTTCCTGGGCAAAAATCCTTAATGATACATTACAAGAAG
>NW_009925231.1:0-6689 GCF_000696875.1 Nestor notabilis | reverse complement strand
TCCTCTTGCCCCCAACTGCCTGAAATCTCTTTTTCTTACCATTCTGAGGACTTAAAAATACTGCATTCAGATTACTCTTCTGCTCCAAGAAAGAGAACCGGATCACTCTGGCTTCTGTAAGACTGATATCACAAAAGCCCCCTCAAGGGAATTACAGCCTCATAACATACAGTTGCCTATTATTTATTCTGTGGCTAGATTCTCAGCTGGTATAAATCAGGTCAGGTTCCTTACCTTCAACCAAGTAAAGCTCATTTATGACAGCTGATAATCTGGCCCTGCATGCATTCCACTTGCACAATGCTAGTTTTTAAAGAGGCCAATTGAAGTGTACCAGGCACGTAAGAACAGCTCTTGTGTCTTTACTTGGAAAATGTCACTTCAAGGAGTAAGGCTTTGAAACCTTCCTGCTGTCTCTCAGTATGTACTGTTCAGATTCACTTGCTTTTCTAACAGAAGGAAGCCTCTAAGCCCTGAGAGAGCCACCACAACCTGCGGAACACAAGATAAATTTTCTAATGTCTTCTGCATAGACCAGTTTTTTAACTGAGTTTAAATGCTGAATTAAATGAAGCCCATGAGTAATACCAATGCAAAGTTTTGGAGGAACCGATCAACTGCACGGAGAGCAGAGGTTATCTTTCAAGACTTGTATTACTGGTGACTATAAACAAGCATGAAAGAATGTGGTTTGACTTCCAAATGACTGGCTGAGCTTACAGCTTTGGCTGCTTGATACATCTTTTTTACCTTTAAACCTCTGATGTCTAGTTACAGAGCAGGGCAGCAGCTCTTGAGGCTGTGGGCTGAAGTCCTTGGGTACAAACAGAAGATATGTAGGAAATAGATGACAACTTTCTAATACCTCTGATTCCAGATTAGTTTCAAAGGCACAATATTAACCCTATGTGTCATTGTAGTCATGTCATCTGCTGGGTTGTAAACTGAAAGATGCTATAAGTGTGAGGAAGCAGACTCCTCTATCTGTTCCTGAACTCTGTTAGAGTTTATCAAATTTTGGCCAAAATACTACTCTAGGTGACTGAAGAACTGGAATCCTGGAATCAGACTATCAGGATTGCTAATAATCAAAATTGTGGTTCCTTTGCATGACAGCAATTTCTGAATGTAGCTCATTATTATGATATGAAACAAAGACCAGAGGAAACCAGTCATCCAGGGCACTGTCATTTCTGTCAAACAAGGAGAAAATGAACACATGGCTACAGGTTGACCTAAAAATCACTATCAGCAAAACGCTTTTCCTGCCCCACAAAGTACTGTAACATTTCATACATTTTCATATTCCCAACTAGAGTGAAACCAAAATAATCTGAAGTGGTGGGTGTGAGGGTGTTCGCGCATGCATGCACAAATGCGACAGCCCTCCAGTATCCTGGGGAGAGTGGATAGGGGGAGCTCCAGATTCAAATGTGCATTCTATGAGTCATACCCGGCACTTGATCCTGCCTTTCTACCATCCTAGACCACCGCTTGTTCTAATTATTGATTAATGATGATTTCTCTTTCTCTGTCTATCTTCCTACATCAGAAATTCCACTGTGGACTAGAAAGGAAGGAAGAAAAAAAAGTTTCCTGATGAAAGTTGAATGGAAACTGGTACATTTCCACAAATTGTTTCAGTTTTGACAAATCAGCATTTTCCCATGAAAAACAGCGTCAAAAACTCTCAACCAGCTCTAATTCTAACCAGATTAACTCAGGGATGAATGCCAGCAGGAAGTTCTTGCTAAATACCAGTAGTTTGAGCAAAGGAAAACTATTACTTCCTTAGACGATCTTCTCAGAGGTGAAAAGGCTTTAAAACCCATGTGAAAGAAAAGAAGGGGCAGGTAGTTCCAGCTGTAACCACCATAATGGCATTCAGAGCAAGAGCAAGGAAATGGCATATTAAAACAAAAAAATAAAATATGCACAAACATGGACAAATTATCAACTGGTATTTCTCCTGCCACTGCCAATTTCATTGTTCTTAAAATCTGAAACAATTGCTAAACTTTGCAGCAACACAAACAGAGAGACATTAGTCCCTGACTCAGGAATTCATATGGGCTGCAGGGCAGGCCCCTCCAATTTAAATTTTGCTTAAATCCCTAGAAGTTAATGGACACAAGCAATTGATTTGTGAATTAAGCAACTCCTGGTTAAATTTGGTAGTTCTAACTACTGCTTTGGATGAGTTTTTCATCACTGGATGGTGTCTGAAGCAATTTGTGCTCCATACATATCTTACCCTAAATATCTGTACGCTAACGAAATCTGTGTTTTCAGGCAGTAGGATACAAATGGTTGTATTCAACCAATGCTGGTGCTGCTGTTATGTCTTTATGCCAGAATGAAGATGTACTGTAAAAAATAACTGTTGGAGACTTAGCTGGGTCACTGAGAACCCAATATTGCAAATACTTAATATCAACTATTGCTTACAGTAGCATACGGATCAGCAGCATTTGCCTTAATTACAATGCCCTACCCCAGTGTGTAAGCTCATTCTTTGCTGTAAAAGCAATCTATCTCCTGTACTAAGAGGTCTTTCCACTGTTTCTTAATACAACTCTTATCACTTTCACCTGCCAGTGAAGCTAAACTTCAAAAGGACTTATAAGTAGTCTGTGAAAACCAAGGCATTTTGGTTCTGACTTATTTTGGTCTATTTTAAGCTTCCAGAATTAGAGTTCATGAAAAAGCATGAGTATTTTGTTGTGACCTTTTATTTTATTCTTGATTATGAGAGTTTAAAAAATAGTTCCCATTATCCTATGGGAGGGAGGGGGGCGAAGCAGCAGCAAAACCCCTCTCTAACCCTAACAAAATTTAAGGCTAAAGACCTATTAAGCAAACCAAAATCCCAGCACTAAATCTCTTAGACTAAGACTCAGCCAACATTCTATTTCATAACAGGACTGGCTCTCACTACTCCATGGTGGAAATCTCTTGTACTCACTCACATCTGCACAGACTGATTGATACCTTAGTCCATTTTAATGAGTTTGCAATGCACTGGCAATACAGACCAGCTGCTGTCCCTGGGATATGCCTACCTGGTAATTTCCCCTGAGGCAAAGGGCCACTATGTGGCACAGGAGACACTGCACCACTGGCCTCCCACCCATCTCAGGACATTCTTTTGTTCCTCTGCTCACCAGGTACCAGGGGCACTGTGGGGACCACGAGTAGACTAGAACTGTAACAATTTACTTCCTTCCTGCTTATCCCAGAGCCATGGGGCCACAAAGGGCTTGGAAGCCCTTTCACTGCCATCAACGCCTAACTATAGCCGTGCCAGCCAGTGTGGAGACTGCATGGATCACTTTCAGATCAAGCACTAGTAATAATATTTCATACCCAGCTGGTACAAATCCACCCTGTTCTGCAGAATCCAAGAATGTAACAAATGGGCCCAACCACTTGTTTTTGCTCATTCTTATTACACCATAGAGTGAGGCACGGCTCTTCTGAGGTCAGAGGATTTACAGTGATACAAAGTGAATGCTAGCAAAATGCTATACCACAGACATACGTTACTGAGACAAAAAAGTTCCTATGCCATAAATGCAAAAACATAAACTTACAAATATCCTGCAAAGGAAATATAACCATAGGGAACTCCAACAACTGGTGCTACTGTGATACCATGCTCCTTTTTCTCCCCTCAAAACACAACACCCCAGAACCAAACCATGAAGAATTTTCCTTCTGGTAAGAGCCTGACACCATCTTTTCTCCTAAGTTCAGAAGTAACCTTGTCACAGTAACATCTTTTATCAGCCACCATTATAGTACACTATGTCTTTGAAACTGTCATCCCAGAAATAAGTATTTAATTTTAAAGCAATGCTTTTTGGCTAAATGTAAGTCATATAATAGTATTTATAAAATATAAGTGAAAAAATATTATGAATATGAAAAAATCTGAATTATTCCATTGCTTTTTTTTTTTAAATTACTTTTGAAACTGTTTCAGGAAACTTATATGCTATAACTCTGTGTCACTTTACTGATGCTAATGGAACTATATTCATTTTCAGCAGCTTAAGATCTGGTTCATCATTTTTTAATAGAAACCATTCCTATATGGAATTCACCAGCTGAATATTAATGCCAAGGAGCTCAAAATAGCAATTAAATAAAAGTGATTTTCAAAGTCTCAGGTATAAAAGCCTTAGAATTCAAGGATACCCCATAAATAGAAGAAAATGCAATAATATCTCTGTTCTGTTCCTACTTCCCTCCTGAAATAATTGGAAATTTGCCAGTTTTGATGGGGGCAGGAATTTTAGATTCAATCATGTTACAAACATGTTCCACCATGTTATGAAGATGTTTATTCTCACACTTCCCTTTTGCAAATATGTGAAGTTCTAAATTTTGATCTTGTTACTGTAAAATTAGCTATGATATGGCTTTTAAAAAAATAAGGAGACAATAATACAAATAGAGTTTGGCTGAATGGAGAAATTAAGTTCCTGATATTCAGAAATGAACAATTATTGCACATATCATTCCAAGGAACAAATTTCTGGTTTTGATACCCCACATATTCACTTGGACACAACAGCGTCAATTTCTTATGTGGGCAACTGCTAGTTTGCATGCCATTTATTGATTGAACACTCAAGGTAGCACTACAAGCATTCAAAAAAATCACCCCTTTACTCCATGGAGAAAAAAAAAAATAAAATCAATTGCTTGTATGTAGTACAGGACTTGAGAACACCTTTTTTAAAGTAGAGCATTCCTACTGGACCTGCTCCTGAATTTATGGGTTTGTCCAGAATCTTTATGGGAATGAGCCATTCCTGTCTAATATTTTGCTATGGAGAATGTTAGGTGGGGTTTTATTAACCTCTTCACCAACAAAAGCCAGCTGGTTAGTAGGCATACCTGGGAACTGAGCTCTCCTGAGACTGGTATCTCCCCTGTTTCATTCTCACTGAGCTGATGATCTGTTGTTACAAAGTATCTCTTTTTGTTTTGTTTTCCCCAAAATATTTGGCAGCTCTAGTTTTCATTTCAAAGCCAAATAACAACGAATACCCAAACCTCACAGTTTCTGCCCCTATAGAACTGTTGTTTTCTGACCAGCTCTTCCTGTTATACATGCAATAGAATCCTACCATGAGTAGTAAAACAACTTTAGGAGTTATAAATTATCTGACAACAGGTCTACCTAGTTTTATCATGGGGTGAAGATCAACATGAAAAATGCCGAACTGTAACCGATCCATGTAGTTTTTCCTTACTGGACCTGTGACAGGAATGAAGAACAATGTCCATATTTAAAATCTACCTGTAGTGTGAGACATCTATACTGGTTGCGTGAAAAAAAGAACATAATAAATAAGATTAACAAACATGGACCTTTTTCATTTAAAGCTTTTTGTGATGGGAATCTGCAAAAAAATTAGGCTAGGATCAAAAGAAAAGCCATCACTACTTGAGTATGAGTTATATTAATCAGAAATAATGAAAATAGATATCAAAATCAACAAGAAGGTGCACACCTCAAAACATAATACTATTTTTAGACCATGGTGTCTTATTCTCAAACTGTTCTTTTTATCTGCCCCACGCTTCCATGAGTAACTTTGCAGGTATGTAAAATCTGTTGACTGCAACAGGATCATTAATGAAGTATGAAGTAATTCATACTGTACAGACCTATTGGCAGTAGCTATACACGAACTATCCATTTTATGTTATTATGTTCTAGAAGCAATTTTGAGATCATTAGTGACCATGAACAAGGGAGAATCAGAGGGCACAAAGCAAGGTTTGTAGAAGCTCAGGTGTCTGCACATCTTACCTGAAGAAGAAAACTAGACATGTGATATCACAAGACATCTCAAAAATCTACTTAATTCTTCAGAACTATTTCAGATATAGTTTTGCTGCAATCTGATGTTCTCTTTTTAGGTTCACCAGTTGTGCTGTAACATGATTTAGGGCCTAACCTCGCAGTTACAGATGTTAGTACACATATGTGGGTTAGTACTGATAGGATGGAGACTGAAAGTTCCTCGGGGCAGGGACCTTATTTTTGCAGCAGCACTTTAAATTCTTGGTACCTTCCAGATTATCATAGAATCATGGGATGGTTTGGG
The DNA here is from genome assembly GCF_000696875.1 of Nestor notabilis. Classification (NCBI taxonomy): domain Eukaryota; kingdom Metazoa; phylum Chordata; class Aves; order Psittaciformes; family Psittacidae; genus Nestor; species Nestor notabilis. The sequence goes on along the minus strand of NW_009925231.1, from coordinate 564 downwards.
TTGGAAAGGACCCCAAGATCATCCAGTTCCAACCCCCTGCCACCGGCAGGGACACCTCACACCAGACCATGTCACCCAAGAGTCCATCCAACCTGGCCTTGGTCACTGCCAGGGATGGAGCACTCACAATGTTCCATCCTATGAAGAATACCACAAGACACAGACTCAAACACGTACCTAAGGAAGTCTTGGTAAAAATAGAATAAGGGATGTGAAATGTCATTAAAAGGGAATCAAACAACATGAGCACCAAGTGCTACAGGAATGAATGCTACTCTCAGTCCATCTGCTCACAATCACGGCTTAATTCCTCTGTAGGCAGAAACTCCCATGTAAAACAACTTTTTGGTGAGCAACTGCTGACCCGCACAGCAGCCAGCTCTGTGGCCCCGGCTCAGGCCATGGAGCACCCGAGGCACCTTCTCGCCCTGCTCCCTGCGGACGTGCAGGCAGAGCTGGTTCCCATCCGAGAGGGCATCACAAGAGCTGTGCCGAGGGCTGGATCCCGCACCCGGAGCACGCACTGGAGCGGGCGGGAGTCGCGGGCCGAGGCCGGCCGGTTCT
>NW_009925230.1:194796-273440 GCF_000696875.1 Nestor notabilis | reverse complement strand
ATAAATATATATACATATATATTTTATAATAGCGACTGCAACAAGGCTTGGTTTTTCCTTGTTGTGAAACTGACATCTCTGAAGACAACTTATTTTATAAAAGATCGACTATCCTGTTAAGAGCGTGTACAGTTTTTATGCTGTTTTATTTGATTTAAAGGCTGGAAGACAGAAACAAAGTGAGTTCAGGCAAATTCACTGTAGTGTAATTTATTTATAGTGCCTTTTTTCCTTGAAGGAAAATACCTACTTTAAGATGTATTTTAAGACTGAAATTTTGTTCTTCAGTATTTGTCATACAGTAGAATGGAACCATTGAGCTGGTTTTGTTTCTGATACCTGAAATGAAAATACTGTGTTCTAAAATTGTCACTTTTTTCAGCTTTATTATCTGTAGCTTATTATGTACATTGTATCCTTTAGCACTGTCTGTGTTATAGCAAAATATTATCACCTGCAATGTCTTTAACACTGATTAGAAGTGATGTTAAACATTGCAGAATTCATTTGCATGTTCTTACTGTGCACTAATAGATTGTTTTCATTTCAGTTGTGTCTAAAGTATCTTTATATTCTTAACTAGATTCTCAAAACGGAGGAAGGAAAAGGGTGACAGGTCTTTGTTTTGCTGTTTAATGAAAAGCGAGTTAAAAGAGCAATGTGAGCTACCTGTGTGGAAAGGCCACTAAAGGCATATGATCGTAATTTCTCAATTTTAAAAATTATGAGCTGATTCAGGAAATACATATGTGCTGATTGCAGAAAGCAGCTGCTTTGAGGAAGGGTGCTTAAACACGTGTTCATCCTGAAGGATGTATTTTGAGCTTACTGCATGCAAGTTCTGTTGAACAGTGCCACTTTCCAGGAGGAAGGTGTATAATTCTAGAAGATACAGCTCACTTGATTGCTAGTTGGACCAGCTACGAGTCAGTAAGAAATATTTTTACTTGAGACCATTTTAGTGAAACACTGTCACCCTAAATTCCCGAGAATGCCAGTTTTGTGTCCTTGCAACTTGCAAGTATGTAACAATACTTCTTTACTAAGCTACTATAATAGAGTGTCTCATATTTTTCTAATTATACGTTACCTACAAAGAGAGGTGCCCAACACAAGACTGATTCTGCAACTTGCTGGAATCTCCTAGAAGGAAGATCCCACTGTCTCTTCATTAAAATAAGGGTCGAATTGGTTCCAGATTTTTGTATGTCAGGAAATCAAAGCAGCAACAGCCAAAACCTGAATGGACTTATCAGAACCAACCAGAATATTTTCAAGTATTTTGTAAGTGTTCTTTGTGAGATTCAAGAACTTACACTCTCTACCTTGTCAAAGATCAGGAAAACCTGAAAGTGAAACTGAATTGCTTTTACTGATTTAAGCTGAGGAAAAAAGTAATGGGGAAAAAAGATGGTAAACCTAAATCATTAATCAATGAGGATGATTAACAAAGACCTTTAAGGTAGTATTCCCCATTTCCTAGTATGGCCTATATTCATTACAGGCATCAAGTGATTAGATCGTATAGCAATATATGTGAAATTAGAGTATATTTAGCATTTTTCAGGCTAACCATCCTCAAGTCTGTTTTTGCCAGTAAGCTTCAGTGGGTGTATATTGGGTTCCTTGGGCACAACTAGACATTCAGAAACTATGCAGATAAAAACCAAATCATGTAAGAAATTTATAGTGTTTGGCTAAAAGTCTAGGGACAGCAACCTTTTCAGTGCTCATTACTTGAAAAGAACAGTTGGTCAGAATTTCACATCTCATTTTCAGTGGAGGCCCCTACATAGTAGTGTTTATCAAAAGTTACCATGCAGGGACACTTGCAGAAGTAGTTGCTGTATACTGAGAACAGACACCATGTGTTCCTTTAGGGCGGTCAGATATTGGAAGAGGTTGCCCAGGGAGGTGGAGCTCTCTGTCCACGGAGGGGTTGAGGACTTCACTGGACACATGTCCTGGAGCATCCTGGTCACATTAGGCCCACTTTGAGCAAGGGTTAGGGCAAGGATCTCTCTCCCTTCCTAAATTAGTCTGTACCTGTATAATTGAGGGGCAGTATCTGGTGGCCTCTCTGGCAGGGGTTTCAGCAGGTGTGTTTAAATAGTGACCGCTGTGAGATGTTGTTGGTGTATCTCGTGGGTCTGTGATTCTGACTGCTGTAATGAGTTCTGTCTTGATGTGGTAATGAGTTATCATATTCAGTATTCATCTCTCTTGTTTTTGTCACAGTTCTGTATGATTGTGTCATTTTTGTATTATTTGAAAGTATTTCTTCTACAAAATAAAACAATTTGCCATAAGAGGAAATAGATTTTTGTTATCTGTCAAAGACATCTTTTGAATGGGTTATACTTGCCATATTCATGATGATGCTTTTGTAAAGAAATTTTGTATTTTGCATAATGCTGTCATGTAGGTTAATGTAATGAATTTTCAAATAAAAGAGAGGAAATAATGTGAAATCAGAGATCCTAGGCAGGCTACACTGAAGACCTGAAAGGAATGCAGAGAGTAAGGAATGGCAGGTATGTTCTCCCGCATGCTTATCGCTTGCGATAAACTGACAGCTGTATCAGAGGCTCAGAGTTGAATATTCCTGGAATTCACGGGTAGCTCCACTTACAACATGTTGAACTGCCTTTTTTACCTACCTGAAGTTTCTCGGTTTGTATTGGAAGTAAGTTGATGTTGTTGTTTCTGTAGTATCTTACCTACGACTAATTGCAAAGTGGAATCCACTCAGAAGAATACTCGTTAACTTTTTTAGGCTGAACTTTACTGCCACTGGAAACTTTAAACCTGCATAATTACAGAAAGGGCATTTCTCGGTTTCTCTGTGTGACCCTAAGCTGCAGGACCACAGGCAAAATTGCAGTACTGACATGTGACTCCTGCCTCTGCCCAGTATTTGCCTGGTGTTAAGGGTATGAGAGTTAAGGTTATTTTTAAATGGTCAGCTAGAAATAGTCGCTTGGAATACCAGGCCGTCCCTGTCTCGCTACCATCAGGATCAACAACAAAAGCTATAATGGGTACGTCGGTGGGGGTTTTCTGTTATAAGAATGAAGCCTTACATGTGTTTCTTGATGCAGTTCTTGTAAGCACTTTGCAAGACTTAAAGGTAAGTGCTGTATAAAAGGAGTATTTTTTTTTCTTTTTTTAATTAGATGAACTATGTGTTTTGTTTTCATTGGAAGCAAAACTGAAGTTGGAATTTTCAGGGAAGAGGGCACTTCACAGCTCATTTTGACTCCAGTCTCCTTTTTAATTATAGTCATACATCTTTGAGAGGAGGAAAAATGTATTTACAAAGAGACTTGAGAAACTACAGGCTAGCAAAAGCAAGAACAATCTTTTCCAAAAGATCATGTGGAGAGTATTCTCTTTGTCCTGCGACTGTGCAGCTGACTGAGTATCATTGGAAGAAAATACCAAATAGCAAAGTTGATATGGTTTGGAATCTCTGAATGTCAGTTAAGTGATTTGCTTGCACTTTGGAAAATTTCAGCATTCTTGGGATTCTTCATTCTTCTTAGGAGCTGTTTCTGGTTTCTTACGATTTCTAATAATGTCTTAGATTTTAACGTACATATCTAGGTTATAGAATTACATTTTCTGCAGAGAATTAGGTATTCTGTCCCTTTAGTTTGCAGTTAGACAGTCCAAGTGAAAATACACATTCAGCTGGAGACTGAATGAGGTCAGCCCTGGTAATAGACAAGGAAAAATTAGGAAATTAATTTAGGAAAGAGCAAGAGAAAAATGGAGGATCGAGACCCCTGCACTTTTTTGTTTACTGCACAAAATAGCTAGTCTGTGCCTGTGGCATGGTGTCTGTGTTAAATTGTGTGTCTTGTGGCACAGAAGTTCCAGGTTCAGGTGTTCATGTCTGACCAACTAAGTGCTGCTTGCTGTTTTCTGTATTTCCCTCTCGTAAAGTGATTAAGAAAAATTGCAGATACATTATCAAGAAAATAAAAACTAAGTAGTCAGTGGTGGTTTAACTTCTGTCCCAGAATTCAGTTGGCCTAATAATACTGATTTTAATGGGCATGAAGAACAGTCACTGGCAGGAAGTTAGGACTTCTCTCACTTTTCCACACTTCATGGTTATTATAATAGGCTGTTGGAGGTCCATGAGTGGTGAGGAACAGTCATCTCCAGATCAAACGTTTACTCTGAAAGCATGTTCCTCGCTCCAGAAAGGTGTGGGAACTCAGGTGAAGCAAGCTAAGTGTTCAGATGTCACAGTAAAATCCAATGTGTTGCTTCTGTACAGGGAGTCTTCAGCTTGTAGACTAGTTTTGGGCGAGCTGTGTAGCCCTTCTGAAAAAGGGTTCTGGACACCCTGAATCAACTGGTTTGCTTTGCTGGGCCAGGCTGCCTTCTTAGTGCATCCATAAATACCTGCTCAGACACACTTGGGCAAAAAGGTCTTCAGAACTGCATTCCTCAGCCTCTGAAGTGAGTGGAAGTCATGCGTGCACCTTCAGTCACCCAAGGATATCTTCATGGGTGCTTGTGCAAGGTCTCCCCCTGCCTAGCTATTGCATCTCCTTGGTAATACAAAGCACATCCCTGGATGCCCTTAAGGGTAAAACCAGACCACACAATATTCAAATATGGGAAAAATGAGCGGGAAGGTGAGTGTCCTGAAATAAAACACATTGCATAGGTATGAACATGTACATGATCTTCATAAAGAATAGTTACACCCTTTGCCTTGCGGAACACTATCCTAGTGGCTTGTACAAAATTTGTACATCAGAAGTTTAGAAATTAAGTTTCTTGTAGAACTCTGATACGTTGTAGAGTATAAAAAAATTCTTAACAAAACTGAAAACCTGCAAAATCCTCCAAAAATATGGTTCTGAGATGTAATATTCAGTTAACCGAAACAGGAAAGTCAGGGTAACTACCTTTTTTAAATTATTACAATATTTATTATTTTTTTTTTTATTTTAAAACATTTTGGGATGTTCTAGTTTTGAAATATTCGATGGGAAAACTGAAGCAGAAGTTTTGAAAAGGAAAAGTAGGCTGGCATACAGGAGAGGCTCTTTTAAGCAGTGACAGCTGTGTTGAAGAAAAGGCAGAAGGCTGCAAGTGGAGTGAGGGATGGACGGTGGAGTAAAAGAAGTGAAGGTAACAGGGATGAAACCTTTGAGGTAAGCTTGCAAAGCTTGACTCTGACACAGAAGATGGAGGGAAGTCAGTCTGGATAAGCTTGAAATGAAGCACCGGGAGAAGGAAAAACGCAAGGGATGGTGAAGTCATGGTTTGTATTGTTTCCAAGCTGCTGTGATTACATATTTCATAGAGCTGAAAGACAATCTGACGCCCGGGTGTTGCTGCAGTCAACAGGATAATTCGTGGACTGCACACTGCATACTTACTGTGCTTTATCCTTGTGAAAAACGTGATCGTTGTTGCCGTAGCAGAACAATCCACAAACCCTTTTAAAAATAACAAGCTCAGGTTAGGGGCGGAGGGGGAAAGCAGCCCGTGTTCTGGGGGTGACCGAATAGGGAGGGCAGGGTAAAGAGGCTTGCAGCTTAATCCTGCAGGATTACACACTGCCCCGGCTGCCTCTGGCCGCGTCTCCTATCAGATACCCTATAGAGGGAGGATGCAGTCACATGATGGTTACTGCTTCCTCCCCATGACATCACCGCTTCTGCAGCCATACCACCCAAGAAAGGATGCTATTAGAATCTTGGGGACTGGGCTAAATGATGTTGCATCGCAGGTAAGCGACACAATGCTGCGGAAAGCCTGATTTGCTGGTTGCTTTTCTCGTGCTGCCATCCTGGAGCCCCAGCTCCGTCGGGCAGGGTTTCTGCTGGAAGGAAACAGAGCAGCTCCCCTGCAAGCAGAGGGCTTGCAGGTGCAGGCACTGCTGCTGGGTCTGTGCTGAGCTCCCAGCTCACATCTCCAGCAGAAATGCTGCCAGATGGAGCTTTAAAGATGAAGAAGGCCCTTTGTCGCTGTTACTTTGCTATGGCCCCTTCGGGTGTCTGCCGAATTCTCGGATGTCAGCAGCCATCATCAGCCGGTCGTGCAGAGAGAGCGCAGCAATACTGTTCTGCTTGCATTCCCTGCCTTTTCTTTTTCCTGGATGCCTGAAGGAAGTTGTTATACAGATAGATGTGTCTAAACTCATAAAGGAATGAGGATTAACTTGTATTTGGGGAAAGAGGCTTTTCCTCCATTGTTAATTTTTGCTGACGCGGTTTGAAAGTACCTAGTCCGGCAGGTTTCCCGCATAATTTGCTGTAGTGAAAGGTACGTTTTGTTTGTTGTCCAATATAAGCATGAAATATTCTTTTCCAAAAGGAACATGCGAGATGAGAAGCACATTTTTACTTCTTACACAAAATGCCAGCTGCCAAAAGGCTGAAAATCCCAGGCTGAACTGCGTTTTTGAACTGTTGGTATTTATATAAGCAAAGGCCAGAGTCTCATCTCTTTTTCTGGTGTGGGTGTTTAATTATGTACTCTATACACATATATGAAGACATATATATTTGTGCAGAAAAAAATGGTGAATCTTCTGTGGTGGGTTTTTTTTTTTTCTGTATTTCTTTTTAAATGTATTTTACTACTTTTAAATTATTCTAATTACAAATATTAGATTATGTTGTGGTTTAACCCACGACAGAAGACAAGAAGCCAGATCAATTTTTGAGCTTATACTAGTCAGAAAAATAAAATAGTACCTTTTTTCCCTTCATTTTTAAGAATTCTGGTAAATAATTCTGTGCCTTTGCTACGGAACAGAGGATGACTCAGCTGCAGCTGCATCAGGCAGAGTCAGGTGACTTTTCACACCTAGCCTGCAGGAAGTTGGTTTTATTCTTGAAAATCCCATTCTTTGTTCAAATAAATTGTTCCCACTCTTGGAAAAATCTGTAAATTCGTCAGATCTAGGGTCATATTGAGCTCACCCATGCACTTGTGGGGGCAGATTTTGGATCTCCTGTGCTGAAGTAGGTTGTACATCCTAGTGAGAGATGAACTGACAGGCTGAGAGAGTTGGACTTGTTCAACCTGGAGAGGAGAAGGCTCCAGGGAGGCCTTACAGCAGCTTTCCATTACCTAAAGGGGCCTACAAGAAATCTGGAGAGGGACTTTCGACAAGGGCAAAGGGGAATGGCTTTAAACTGACAGAGGGGAGGTTTAGGTTAGATATTAAGAAGAAACTCTTTACTGTGAGGGTGCGGAGACACTGCCACAGGCTGCCCAGAGAAGCTGTGGCTGCCCCATCCCTGGCAGTGCTCAAGGCCAGGTTGGACACAGGGGCTTGGAGCAACCTGGTCTAGTGGAAGGTGTCCCTGCCTGTGGCAGGGGGTTGGAACTGGATGATCTTTAAGTCTCTCTTAACCCAAACCACTCTGATTCTGTGATATGAATTCCAGTTTCTAGAGTCAGGTATGCAGTAATGTCAGAACATAAGAGTGGGGGGAAAAAAAAGTATAATGAATTACTGAAATGAAGTAAGAAAGGACATCAGTTCTTCAAAACTGAAAAGAAAAAAAAATTTCTATTTTATTTTTCTCCAACAGAACCTCTGGGTGGTTGGTTTTTTGGGTTGTTTTTTTTTTGGGGCGGGGGGGGGGTGGGTTGTTTCCCATAAGTCTGAGCCTCAAAAGCGGTAGAAATACAAATGTATGAGATGTCAGGGGAGTTGCATCCTGATGGTGCCCATGCTGGGGTGTGTTCTCCTGACTCCCGCTGAAGTCACGGCTGGGTCAATTCTCTTCAGCACAGGGTGTGAGTAGAGCTGTCCTCTGGCTCACCAGGCACATGAGGCTTGGCTCCTTGCCCATGCAAAGCACACAGCAGGCATGCCACACGTGAGTTGACAGGCGCAATGTGCTTCCCCCTCCTCCAATCCCAGATCATATTTGAATGCCTTATGGAAATAAGTGCTGGGTGGGGGTTCTCCTGGTCTTCTGATTTGAGCCAGGCCTCTTTATGGAACAAAAGATATGGTGCAAGCCCAAAATGTATGCTGGGGCAATCAGAAATTAAGGACTAATGTCCTTTAAGCATTCTTTAGTATATTTAGTACTATTTATAAATTATATATTTAGTATTATTTAGAACCTGGAAACATCCCCAGCTGGAGGGCTCATTGCCCAGCAGCACTGGGGTGCCATGCCCTGGATCCAGTGTGTGGCCACCTGGGTGCTCAGCCCCTGTGCACACTGGGGTCTGCCTTGTAATGGTAGAACCATTTCAAAGGTAGTAGCTGGTGGCTTTTAAACGAGGGCTGGAAAGAGACAAGGGGATGGTGTTGGGGGAGAGCGTTTGCCCGGGGGTTGGGTCCTTCCCATCTTCCTGGAACAAATAGGGCTCTCTGGAGTGCTGTAACCTCCTAGGTCTGGGAGATGCTTCATTGTGAAGCCATTGTTGACTGGGCTGGAAGGAAAGGTGAGTGGGATCATGACTACAGGCCAGTGCTTGTGCAGGGGGCCATCAGGGCCATCTTGTGTGTATTGGTGGTCAGTGCTGCGTTGCATGAGCCTCCCTCAGGTCTGCTCTGAGCTCAGCATGGAGCACAACCCTCAAACAGCACATAGTGCGTATCGGTACCTGTCCTTTTCCAGTTTGCTTTTGGCATCAGGCTGCAGCTTGCAGAGTGCCCAAGAGGGAGGTGTGAGTGCATTTATTTTTCCATATAGTCAAATGGGATCAGGTTGTGGAGCAGGAGTCTAGATTGTGTGTGCATACATATACACCAGCCATCGGGGTTTCTCAGATTTCTTCATCTGTAGTCCAGCAGAACCAAAAAACCCCGCACACAATCATTAATGCCGAAAGAGAAGCTCTGTCAGGGTTACGGAGAGCTGCTGTTCCTAAACCGCTTTTAACATGTTGCTCACAAGCATCACCCTATGGAAAACGTTTCCCCATCCTGCAGGTGGGAGAGCTTCCTCTCAGTGGTATCAAGTAACTCCTCTGTAACTGCACAGCCCACCGGCATCAAATGCAGCGGTGAAAACCAGTGCCCTGTGAACTGGAAAACATCACCCTCCATCACTTCACACACTTCCATGTGTGAAAATGGCTTAATGTCTCCACTCAGATCATGAGAAGTGACATGGTAGAACAGATTAATGGCTTTTCTGCTACAGGTTTATCACCATGATTTCAAGCTGAAGGCTTAAAAAGGTTTTCAGCAAGAGGTGTGTTTAATGCCATTGAGCACCCCATTTAAGGGGAGAACTTTTTAGAGGTAACTGTATACCAGCCTGTTTCCCTTCTGACAGTGCAAGTCTGCTGTCTCTAGAGGTATTTGCCTTTTTTTGGAGTCCAAAAACTGTTTTTCCTGCTCTGTAACCCTATCATTTTCTGAGTGAGGAGACAAAAGAGCAGCACTGGAAACCCAAACCTGGTGCTGCAAAGCTCAGCTGTGTGTGGCATGAGGAGGAAAACTGTACAGCACCCCTGACCCTTCCTCCCTGGCTTGAACCTCTGTGGCAGTAAATCCAGCTGCTCCTGGAGAAATATGCCCTCTGTTTTTTTGTGCGGAAGGGGACTAGAGGGAAATCAAGAATAGAAACTGTGTGCTGCTACACTGGTACCATGATATCCAGTCTGTCCTGTCTTCTGAAGTTTAGTTTCTTACCCCAGATGCTGAGGGCTTTCTGAATTTCATCTAATCAAATCTTGTTTCATTCAAGAAGCAAGGGTGTGTGGGGTTGATGCAGGCCCAGGGGGCTCATCTGCCCAAGCTGGTGGGCTGTTAGCAGAGGGGCATCCTTTAACAGAGATGTTTCAGCTCAGTTGGAAAAACACACATGGAATGTGCCAGAGCCAGCAATGCTTCCCTCCTGCTTTTTCCATAGCCCCAACATCTACACTAACAACTAGATTTATTGGAGGGACCTTTAAGACTCACTGGAAACAGAGATGTGAATTTAACATTTTTTTATAAAGAGCCAATTTCGAGTTATGTGAGTGCAAAAATTCCACTTGGAGCTCGTGGGGAAGGAGCTCTGTTATTTTCCCCCCCCCTTCCCTTTCTGACATAAGTCAGCAGCTGAACTAATTTTGCTCAGACTTTCCAAGAAAACTCGAGCAGAGATCAGACACATGATATTTCATACCAAAAGAAATTGGTTTCTAAAGAGAGTCATCCTGGGAAGGAGCAGGGAACAGAATACCAGGGTGAGGGAGGAAGAGAAGTGTGGTGATCCAGGGGCTTCCCAGGAGAGAAGGAGACGAGGGAGTCAGGCTGTAGCCAAAGGGTTGGGAAGACCTGATGACAGGTTATCTGCTCCCAGGGCGCACTGGTGCTCTCCGTATCCCCCGTGCATGCTTGAGCTCCTGGCCAGCCCTGTTATCTCCTCTGTGCTTGCCCCACGAGCACATCTGGTGGTTGAGGAGGGCAGTTGAAGGCTGTGGTTTGGTCTGGAGGAGCCTTTTGTGCCTCAGTTTTCTGCCATTTATCCTGAATGTTCCCTCCCGCCTTCCTCCTCTCTCCCAGGCCCTCTCCCCTGTGATCTGTTGCCCTGTGATCTTGAGCTCTGTTGTGGCTTCATAATTTTTTCCATAGAGGTTACTGAGGGTAAGGCTGCACATCAAAGATGTGACTGTGTTTAGTTTGCCTGCACTATCAGGGCAGGAGACTCCTTAATGTGTAGCGGTGGGGCCATACAGTAAAATGCTGCAGTATTTTGCAGTAATGTTTCCGATACCTGCACTCGTGTGGCGGGAGGCTAAGGGTTTGCAGTGCTATGTCCTTGTGTATGGAGGCTGCGCAATTCATCCCCAAGCTGTAGGAAAGGCATTTGCCAATTTTAATGTCCCACCTTCCCCCTGTATTTTCCCAATTTAACTGTTCTTCACTTTTTATGTGCCTTAATATGTTTCCAAAAAAGGCCTGTAACTAGGTTCAGCATTTTCTTATTTTTATGGACTCTGAACCTTGTTCTGAACCGAGACCATTTTAACTCTTTTTTTTTTTTTTTTTTTAAGACAGAAGGTCAATAAATCAATCTGCTTTTTCAGACTGAGGCTTCTACGGTGAACAGTCTTAAATTGCCCACAGATGATTTTCACCCTGCAGAAAACTGTGCATTTAACTTGCTGGTGATTCCACCTGCTTGCTTTTGCTGAAGATACCTTCCTTGTAAAAGTATCACCCAACAGCATCTTACTTCTTGTTTAGAAGAATGCTTCATAGCCATTTACCTGCCTCCTCTATCCTGTAGGGCACAATGTCACATCACTGTTTCTACATCATCTTCTACGTTGCCACAGGTGGTGGAAGGGGAATTGCATCCACCCAACTCAGCCCTCCTGGCTTCAAGCTAAACAGACCTTGTTCTCCAACCCGTCCTCAAAACACATAGACCCCTAATCATCTCCCTGTAATTTTCAAACATATCTTTCAAGGTCACCCCATTAATAATCTTGCTTGCTGACGTCCTGATTTGTGAGGCCCATTTTCTCCAGCTGGGTGGTACTGAGGACCTGTGGCGTGACCATGCTCAGCTCTAAGAACTTTCTCCCTCAGCCTTATCCTCTTATGGCTCTTTCTGAACACTGACTTCTTCAGCTCACTGACCTCTTAATTGGCTGGATTTGAGGCTTGGGTAGGTCTAAATCCCTTTGGATCGGGGGTAGATGGATGCTGGCAGAGCACCCAGCTTTCAAGAGACGGTGCCTTTGCTCAACAGATCACGCTGTGCAGATAATGGCCATGAGGCTACAGCACCATGCGTGGCTGTTTTAAAAACACAATACTAGGAATGGTCAATACAAGTATTAAGGGCATAGAGAGTGGTCTTGTGATGATCATCAGTTGTAATGTAAACCAGCAAGATTGCATTGTTAATTAATGGGTACTATATGGAAAATAAATCCCAGGGATTTGTACAGGCCCCATGCTCCTGAGTTTGTGTAGTACCTGCTGTCATGTCGTGCCATATGAGCACAGCTAACCCGACCAACCATCCAGATCAGTGCCATGCTCAACGCTGATGGAGTCAGGATTGAAATGACCATGAATCACTTGAAAAGCATTGCTCTGTACTAGGATCTCCCTGTTTTATCACTGTATATATATTGGTACCAGAGCATAGAAAAGCCCCGAGATGCACTGTATTCTGCTTTTGTGTGTTGGCTACCTCACACCACATATGGAAGAGATGGAACAACTGATACTTTGGATGCCATGGAAAAGTCAGTCCAAACAAATGTGAATTGCAATTGACTTTTATGCTTCTGCTTTCTTTCTCCAGTCTCTTGCCAGGTTCACTACTTATGCTACAGCAGAAGGGTCAGTGCAGAGAGGTATGCTTTGCTGCCTTCAACCAGTATGTTTCACAGAGCAATCCCCTCCCTCCCCATATTCAAGGAAAGCAGCGTACACATGAAAGCATGTAGGTGAACGTTCATCTGCTAGAAGCATTGGAAGTGTTGAGGTAATTCAGTAACTGATCTGTTGAAAGAAACCTGAAACTTGCTGGAATTGTGTTAAAAACTCTACTGCCTGCCTTGGTGCAATGTGTCCAATTAAAACAGAAAACAGGATGAGGAGCGCATAGCATGGAACTAGCATGTCTAGTAGCAACAGACCAGGGCCAAAACTTTTCCTTTGATGACTGTTCAGCTAGTTGTTTCCCATCTGTATACTTTTCAGCTTCTTTGAACCAGGGGATGTTTTGGTCTGTGCTTGCCATGTCAAACACGTCAGATCCGATCAGTCAGTCAACATAATACCTAGAATGTCAGTTCACCAGCAGAGCTCTTCGAGCTGTGGCTTTTGCATTTGCTCATGCTGTAACAGTGCTGTAAAGCTGAGAGGTTGTCAGTATTTCCATTGTAAATGTAATTTATTGCTCTTCTATAAAACCTCGCTCCGAGCTGCAGTGTATCATACAGCTGGTCCCAATCACATGTTGAATTTACTCACTGTGAGACCTGCAGAAAAAACATATCCTTAAATATGAAGAACCTCTTGGTTCTTTAAAAAATAACACAAAGTGAGTAAATGTAACAGACCTGCAGTCCATGCAGTGCCTGCTGTGCTTGCTGGCATGCACCAGCCTGCCGGGCAGCTCACTGTGTTCACACCTCATTTTCTGTAGTTTATTTGCACTAACCTCTTCTTCACTTTCCGTACATAGGAGGCTTCAGTGATTACTTAATTAAAAATTATCTGGCTTTATACACTCATCAAGCTTCATGGGCTATAGACTGGCTCTTTTGACCCTTGCCTCCACCGAGCGCTGAGCATGGCTAGCTGGGAGATCAGGGACTGAACGTCAGGTTGACCTGAAACCTAAGGTTTCTGGATGATGTCTGAGGGTTATGTGTCATCCAGGGGAGTCTATCAAGAGGCACAATTGGCAGTCTGGTGCTGTGACCTGTCTCAGTTTGTAAATTGATCCTGGCCAAGACCTTGCTCCATCTACAGGCCTGGAGTAGTCTGGCGTAGGCCTAAATCCAGGGGAATCTGCTAGCCAGAACCCTCTGAATTGAGGACATAACAATAGTTCAGTCATATTTCTCTGTTTCCTGGTTCAGTTTCCAGCAAGAACCTGTTTACAATTGTTAAAGCAGAGTGTTGACAAAAATGTTCGGTTGTAGTTACGCTAGGCTAGTCAGTAAAAATGAGATCTCACTGTTAAGAGCTGAGGAAGGCTCTCTACTGTATTGCAGGGAATAAAATGGCAGATGTAGTTCAAAGTCTTTAAAGCAATGGGGAAAATGTCCCTAAGAGACCACAGAGTGATGGGCTCCAAACTGGCTGTTTCCTCTTACGGAGCATAGCCTGGAGTCACAGGAGACTGCTCAGTGGAAATGTTGGATGTCTGCCCAAGGAAAAGCTGATGGAATGCCAGGAATTATTAGGAAAAGAATAGGGGACTAAGCAGGAAATGTTTGCCCTTGCACAAACTGTGTTGCATCAGCATCTGGAAAAGTAGTGGAAAGGGCAGCAAGAACATCTAAGACATAGAGCAACGAGGGGACAAAATATGTATGTTAAGTGCTTACTCAGCAAGATTCAACACCCTTCTGTGTATATAAGGTCTGTCAATATCCAAATCTATTAGATATTCAGGTGTTAGGAGTAGCTATGAGTTGCATTTGTTACTTGTTCTGCATGTATTGCAATGTTTTCTTTCGAATTGGTAGTGTTGAACTCATTTGATGAGATGTGGATGTCTAACTCTGATACCTCTTTGTAATCAGTAAGCAGAAATTAGCACTTGTGGGAAACAACCTCTCATTCTAATGTAAATATCTAAAATACATCAGATAAATTCAATCTGAAGAAAGCTTATTTCCCCTCATCTGCTATGAAAGGAATCTAGATTTTAGCATCCAGTCAGATTTCTGAGGGTAGATGAGACAGTTTGCACCACAAATGCTCATACTTTTGGCACCATTGGAGTGGGTTGCTGAAGTACACCTGTTTGGATGAGATTAATTTGCCCTTAACCTATGTGTACTAAATTAAAGTATCTGCAATTGAGTTATTTGTGTAAAGGCTTCAGTTCTGCTGGCAGAACTGGAAACACCTCTGCAAGCATCTCTAAGAGGTCAAGTCAGTTTATCCTGAAATGAACTCGAGATTATTTCAGATGCTGAAGTAAGGGGAGATAAATGCAAAATAGAAAGAAAGTGATTTTTAAAGTACTTAGTGCTAGGATGTAGATAGGAACTCTGCAGTACTCAGTTCAAAAGTGCTGTACCTAGGTTTTGTTTACTGAAATTGTTTTTTGCATAATCTGATATCACATCAGTGCTTTCAGAAGCGTGGTACCTGAAGTAAACTTCAAGGCTGATAACCATCCAGCTAGCTGCAGTTTCCATGTATTGGTGTGCTACCTAGAGTTCAAAGTGTGTTTGTTTTCTCAGTCTTCCATGGCCCTGTGGTCTCTAGCACGTTTTTCTCTCCCTGGACATGTTGTATAGCACGTATTTTTGGGGTAGATTCAAGCTGAGATTATAATTACCCTACGTACTTGTGGTCTGGCCTGGTATTATCCATCACAATACTGTCATGTGCTGGGCATCGACAACATACTTAAAAAGCTATTTTTTATGTGATATAACTCGCATGTTGGGTAATTTTCTTGTACTATTAAGGAAAACTTGCCAACACTTTCAGTGCAAGAGTTCCCAGAGGTTTGTTTCTGTAGCAGGAGGACTGCATGGTGCAGGCAAGCAGTCTGAACTGCGTGTTCTTTAGAGGTCCTTCTTTGCTGCATAGCGGTATGAAGTAAATGATCTGCAAAATGTCACAGTGTTACAAAATAATAGCATGGTCTAATCCTTTCACCTCATTTCAGCTTCCCATTCCAGTCCCTGGTCATGGTTTATGAGACGCCAAACTCAAAGTCCACTTGCAACTTCAGCTCCCTAGTGTCAGCCACAGCATCCCACCTTCAGACTTCCATTTCCCTTAGCACATGTAGGAGCCTGCTCTCCTGTTTGCTCAAGTGCTCCTATTCTCAATTGTCACTCTTCTAAACTGCTACTTTTTGAACTGCCTCAATCCTGTGGCAGCTTATTTGTGCTCAGCAGAGCTGCATGGGACACCTGCTCTGCATTTGGTTTCCTTCCCCAGGCTGCAACTCCTTTGCTTGATTTTCTTTGAGACAAACACACCACTGAGCTTTGAGATTACTTGATTTCCTCACTTAAAAGGGCTTCTACAGCATTAGAATGGTGACCTGCTGGTTGCCTGTAAGATAATGCTTTTCTCAGCTGCTTATGCAAGCACATTGTCTGTGTTGTCCAAAAAGTCCTAGTTGGTGGAGTGCAAAGAGCAGGCACTGACAAAGCTGAGTATTCACACTTGTTATGTCCCTAAAATCCCCACCAGGGAAAAAAGTTAAATGGAAAGAATTCAAGTAAAGCAGTTGAAAATGGATTGGGGGAGGGGGGAGGAGGGGAAAATGGCAATAAATAAAGGGGGACAAGCAGAGCAGCAGGGTGTGTATGGACAGTGGATTAAAAGCTTATCTGCCACAGTTTTGCCTGTTCCAACTGCAGAATCGGGAAATTTCCTCACAGATTCAAAGATCCAAATTCTTTACGCATGAATTCCCTGTTTCCATACCTGTGGTAGTCATTAGTACCATGCTAGCCTCATCAGTGACCTGCAAAAGTTATCTTGTGTCTGTCAAGGACTTACAGGTTCTGCAGGGCCAGTTCTGCAAAACCCCTGAAGCCTGTACCCGTCCCCATTTTTTCTTACGTGTTTTCATGTGTTTTCTTTTTTGGTTCTCCCCGCCCCCTTGTAATCCTCTGTTAGCTGGGGTTTTTTTTGCTTGCCATTTCAGGTTACAAACCTAGGTACTCTCTGGAAGACTCAGTTTCCCACCCTCCTATTTTACGATGGATGGTATTAATCACGCTTTAGAGCAACACTTTGTTAAGTGATGTAGAAGCACACAGCTGCCTCCTCCAGCTGCCCCAGCCCAGGACCCTCCTGTCCCTGTCCAGAGCCTGTCTACACCATGGACCTGGCGTCTCTGCCCACAGTGAGGGTCACAGCTGCCACTTTCTTATGTGCAGGTTCAACCAGTAGCAAACCTGAGTGTGCATCCCAGAGGCAGACACACCATTGTGTGTGACTGACCGGGTTTGGTTCCCATTTCCACCTCCCTTACTATTTGTGTCAGATTTGTGTCCCTGTATGTTCTTATTCAGGCTTCCACATTTGCTTAATATCCCTTGCTACACCGAAAAAGGTCCTTGACCTTACCTTTTAAGGAGCAGGCACTCTCCTGCCACACATTCTTACATACATCTTTGTCTCTAGAGGCAGCCTAGGTAGTTCTTACAGTCCAAATACCAAATGTTCAGATGGCCAGAGTTCAGTTAGATGAATCCAAGCCTGTCTGCCTTAACTACTTCATCTAATAGCTTGTCATGCTGCTAAGGGCTCTTCTCATTGGGAATGATGTCAGCTGTTTCTGGAGCTTGTCATATTAGTGACTACTTTGGGACCTGACATTTAAAGGAGATAACAGTAATTTTTGCACCTAGCCAGATGTTGCTGAGCTTACTGTGGGAAAGAAAGGTACGATAGTTATGAATTAACTTCTTCATACTTTGCTTACGTGGACCACATAAACAAGGTATAGTTTCCAGGGCTGCAGAGCAATGGGCATCTATGTTTCTCTGTTTTAATATCTTATTGTATGTATTATTAATAAATTGAGCTTTGTCTTCTGAGCAGTTAAAGAAAAGTGGATCAGTGCAGGGAGCTTCGAGTATGTAAAACTACACAGCACTGCAGTGTTATGATGAATGTCGCTGTGTAAAATCTGCAGTTCATGATGAATGGTAAATTCTACTGTATTTGTTTTCTGAGCTAGTGAGCTTGCCTACTTGGTGATCTCCCTGCAGGGATGAGGATGCAGAAACAGCTCAGAACCACCCTGGGGTTTGGGGCTCTGTTTTCAGGAAAGCTGGTCTTCCTGCACATGGATCCTGTGTTTTTTGTGTATGCTTTTGAGGGTTTGCTCAGCTATTGAAGTAGTCTTCAGCAAAACACTTTTTCTAATGGCAATGCATAGATTTCAGTAAGTGCCCACCAGGACTTCTGACTCAGGTGCTCTTGACTCTGTGGTTTGTGGAGGTATTTTGGAAAACTTGATTCTTAAAGGTCTGGCAAAGCTGCATGAATTTATTGATGTACTTGTTTTTCTCTCTACGTACAGACCCTAATATGGTCAATGCAGGAGACATGAATGGTTCTGGCAACCTGATGGATTTTCTGGATGAGCCTTTCCCCGATGTTGGAACTTACGAAGATTTCCACACCATTGACTGGCTGCGGGAGAAATCACGCGACACCGACCGCCACAGAAAGGTAAAGGTGTCAGGTCTTGACACATCACAGCCATCCTGCTGGCAAGAAAAACAAGCAGTTCTCCAAAGTTACTGCTTTCTACCTTGTTGTATGACTTGAGGAGCACTTCTAAAAGTATGGATGTGGCATGTCTTCAGTTTGTAAATAGGAAAGGGCTTCTGGCAACTTAATCAGGAGAGCATCTCTGAAAAATGATTGAGTAGAGAGTAATTGTGTGCACCTTCAAGGAGGCTGAATATTTTTTGTTTTAAACATTATACACTAAAGCTTTGTTAGCCTGTATCTATGTCTGTATTTTCTTTTCAGATTACAAGCAAAAGTAAGGAATCCATATGGGAGTTCATCAAGAGTTTGCTGGATGCTTGGTCAGGATGGGTTGTAATGCTTCTCATAGGACTTCTGGCAGGTATGTGTGTGTTAGCATTACAGTTATGCCCAGAACCATCTCACCCAAGTTTGCCATCTTCTTCTCTTTTTACTTCTGTGTCTCTCCACTGATGTTTCAAGCTAAAAAGACAGCTATGCACCCATGCAGTTGTAATCCTTAATAAAAATACCCACTTGCCAAGTATTCTGAGGAGTGCTGACCCAGAAAAAATGTTATGCACCAGTAAAGGGATTTTTCTATTGCTTTTGGAAACATGCATCTGATTGCTTTATACTCAATGGGCTGTTTAGACTTCCTGAATCTTAGATTCACCAAAGTCGATTTTCTTGTCTTCACTTACTTTAATTCTGCAAGTAGATATTATGATGTGGGGAAAATGTTGGTTGTAGGCACTCAAAGGGGAGTTTTGTAAATTGCAATATCCACTGGGTTATCTTCTTTATATATGAATGAAGGAAAAATACAGTTTCAGTCTCAGTTTCAGATCTGCTTCCAGGACAGACAGACATTACATATTTAACAGCCTGCTCAAACTCAGATGGCAAATTCATTAATTTCCCAAATTGCTCCTGTCTTCTGCTCAGTTTAGCACATCTTCCAACTTGGAAAGCTGCACTTCTCCTCCCAAGCTGAAACAGCTGCCATTTCTTACGCTTTTTCAGCGATGTCAGAGTGCTCTAGTATCATGCTGCTTGGTAAAAGTATGATGTGAAGTATCAGCATTTCCACATGGTGTGAATCTCCTGCTTACCAACTGTCAAGTTACTGTGTTTATTACAGTTGATCAGCAGCCTCAGAAGTACTGGGGAAGTTCTTGAGAAAACCTTGCTGAAGTGACATTTTTGACAAATTATGTTATTTTTTAGAGATAGATATATTTGTTTCCACAAAAGCTTTGACAGGGGAGTGAGATTGGAAGAGAATCTGATAGACTGTGACTACCAGGACTGCTGAATCCTGCCTGAAGGCCAGGATTAGCTTTGTCTGGGATGGAGAATTGTGTGCTTGAAATAAAGTTAGAGCAAGCCCTTGAGGGCTTCAGTCACCTCTTGCAAGCTTGTCAGTAATCCCCTCACTCTCGTAAAGGGAAGTTGGTGTACACTCACACACTCCCATTTAGTAAAAATACCCCGGAGGGTTTGTCTCAGTTCCAGTTTGCAATGACACCTCATGCTGAAATCCTCAAGGTTGTTGAAAGCCAGAGTTGATGACTTTTGATAAGCCCTAATGCTGTCCTAAAATATGTCCAGCTTGGGAATGGAGGTCGAAGGTAAACTGCAGCTAAGATACATTAGCTTTTGCAACCTTTTCAATGGCAAGGGTGCAGAGCAACGTGGTTTGCCTCAAAGGGTAAAGTCTATTTAGTCTGTTTTTAGATTAGGACAAGAACTTGTGTATTAGCTAAAGAACAAAAATTATCTGCATGCTCATGATCTGGGCTGAGCCCTGTAGACTTTCTCTGTTTACCATTGAAGTGACATGTGCTCTGTGCTTTCAGTGTTTCTGGGGCAGGGCAAAGATGGAGAGTCCCCATCCCAGCTGTTTCAGAGCCATGTACCCACAGGGCTTTGAACCCTCAGGTGCTACATGGAGGGAGAAGATGGTGTATGACACTGTCAAGTGGCTGGAAATGCACTAAGGAGCTTCTGGAAATGAGGTCGTGGGAGCCAGAGCTTGCTCATTTCAGGAAGGGGGAAAGAGCAATAATGCTCACGAATGCTGTTTGGTGTGGAGATCATACGAAAACTGCTCATACTATGTGCCAGAAAAAGATGCTGGCCATTACTTGGACCTGTCTCTATCAGAAAGTTTACACACTTTCTTGAGAAATACAAAGCAACATATGGGGAAATGCACCTAAAAATTTTAGGTGTCAAATTTTTAAGCACTCATCTGTAAGGAATTCTGAGTTTCTACTGTGGCCATCCTGCCAGCAGACTAGTGGGCATTCCTCAACCTAACTTACTAGCCAACTGAAGATATTTGCTATTTACAGATCACCAAAAGAGTCTATGTTTTCTAAATGACATGACATAAAGTACTATCATACTACTATCATACAATAAAAGTATAGTACTATCATACTATATTACCATACTAATGCTGAAATGCTCTGGAGCTGGGGTGCAAAAATCCCCTTTGCAGTTCAGTGCTGTGCTACTTGGGTGATGCTGTTTTCTCACACAGGTGCATCAGGAAAACTATGTTTTCAAAACAAAGGTTTAACATTCTTATCAGAGCATTGTAAAGGATACGTATTGGCCATCACCAGCCAAAGGAAAAGGAGAAATGCAAAAGGCTTATATCTAAAATGAAGTTCAACGTTTCCTGACTTTGGAGTGCTTTGTTTTTCATTCTGGCCAGGTTACATAGAAGGGAGAACAAGTTCAATTTCTTTGATGGGAGAAATAGGGAGACAAACTTATGCTTTATTAAGGTGTAGACAGTCACAGTAAGCACGAGGAAAGCTTGACTTTTTGAGGTGCTGAACAGCCTGCAAGTCCCATTAATTCCGCTTAAAGTTGCAGTGATTCAGAACTTTGAAAACTTCTAGTCCTGGTCATGTGTCTTGTGAAGGGTTCACTACTGCACTATTATCTTGTAAATGCTGGCTCTCCCCTCTCATTTTCTTTGTAAAGCGTATGTAGTAAATTGCATGTTGCATTTTCCTCCTTATGAGGATCCCAAAGCATTTGGCAAAAGGGATTAGATCAGCTGTAAAATTAAGCATATTTTCCTAGAGGTACTGGGGTCCATGTGAGCTTGTTACATTAGAGAACTGAATTCTTGTTCCTCACTCTGTTTATTAACTTCATTGGGGAAAATATTAACCTTATTGGCGAAAAACATTCAAAAGCCTGCCTGCCTTTGTACCTTCTTTGCACTCTATGTAGCATTAATACTTAGTTGCTTGGTTAAGTGTGATGTGAGCTTTGAAGATTGGGTCAACTACAGAGGATGATAAAGGTCCATCGAGAGACGCAAGAGGCGCAGCATTTGGTGTTCATATCCAAGGGATGAGGATTCACTGTACAATTTCCTGAAACTTTCTGAAAACTGGAGGAGAATGTAGAGCTTACTGCAAGGCTCAGTAAGCTGTGCACGCTGACATTGCCAGAAACACAGTGATTTATCGTCATCTAAGAATATGGTTCTTTGTTTCCATAGAGACCTGCGAAAATGAAATCGAGTAAGCAAGAGAAAGGCAAGGTCTTCATGAAAGCAAATCATTGGTATAGACACCATTAGTCCCTTCTGCAGCCTTTTTTGGTGATCTTGTCTAGTGTATATCTTAATTCTTCAGATTATTCCCATACAACAAAAAGACTTCACTGTTACCCTAGTCACGTTGCTGGTCAGTGTGGGGACAAGGATCTTTCTTAAGGGAGTGAGAATATTTACTTATATGTAGGCCTTTGCAAACACTGGTGGGTTTTTTCTGTCTATGGAATAACAGACAGGTTACATGTGCCTGAATTATTTGAAATGGCTTTCTTTTCCTCTTCCACAGAAATGAAACCCAGAAAACTAGTTCCAGGTCAAATAAACTGGCTCTTGAACCCACCTGTGTGCCCCAGCTGCTAGGAAAAAGAGGAGCAACCTCCTCCAATGCTTCATGTAATTGCGTTCTTAGCAGGAGCCACAAAGCTAGAAGTTTTGGAAACATTAAACCATTTTGCATTTGCCAAAGCATTGTTTTTCAGTGGTTTAGCCCCAGTAAATTCTTTTCAAATCCATTACTGGTTCCCTGAAATTGTATTACAGATGACTTGCAAAAATAATGATGACTTCTACTTTCCCCTGAATATGAGAGGGGTTTGGAAAACACTAAAGGACTCTTCAATCAGTTGGTGGCTTAATGCTTTCAGAACGCCTGGACATGGGGGCTAAATACAGGTCTGACGTTCTGTGTTCTGGCTGCTCCCAGCCTCCCACCCCCGTTCCTGCTGGTGCTGGGTTCGGGAGGACACGTGTGATCCCGGGGGCTGGGAGTTACCGCTGGTGAGCAAATGCCCTAGAAAACCAGGATTTTCTTTTCTTGTGTCTGGCCCCAGCAAGTTTTCCCGTGTCTGTGTCCGGTGGCCACCGGGTGTCACTGTAGCTCTGTATATACTGCGAAAAATCTGAAAGGAGGGTTAGTTAGCTACAGAGAGGATTTGAAGGGTAATTTTATTCTGCATTCTCGGATGGCTAATGAATGTACACATCGGGAGCCCGATTCCGTTAAGTTCATAAGTCAGAATTTGACATCCATATTGTTTCTGTAGTGAAATCATCCTTCTAAAATGTTGCTGTAAGGCTAGAGGAAAACATGTATTCTTCTCCTCCCTTATCCCTGAAATATACAATGTGGTTTGAGACCTGCAGCTCAGGATGTATATAGAGATGCTGCATGAAGTCTTCCTTATCTCAGCCAAACGGTACCCCTGCCTGGGACAGGCTGCATGATCCCTACACCAGTTATGCCTCTCTACTTGGCAATCAGTCAATATGAAAATGGTAACATTTAAAATAAAAGCTGAAGAGAGAGTATTGAAGGTCAGACAACAAGCTGGCTGGTTTTTTGCGCACATGTTATTGCCCTCCCTTCTTTGGTGTATTCATGTTTACATTACAGCTGCTTCCCCAAATCATGGGGTTTTTTGCTGTTGTTATAATTAGATTTATTTTCCTTGCAACTTGGTATTTTTTAATGCCGTGGTTTCTTTTTCTGCTTTTCTTTTCCCAGGCACATTAGCTGGAGTGATAGATTTAGCTGTGGATTGGATGACAGACCTGAAAGAGGGTGTCTGCCTGTCTGCCTTCTGGTACAGCCATGAGCAGTGCTGCTGGACGTCTAATGAAACTACATTTGATGACAGGGACAAATGTCCCCAGTGGCAGAAATGGTCTGAACTTCTTGTAAGCCAGTCTGAGGTATGGGAGACCTGATTAGGTTGTGGTCACAGCAGGCCAGGCAATGCCTTTTTTCCTACTTGCTCATGTTCTCTCCAGAGAGTTGCTCTGAAGGAGAAAGTAATGAACTGAGCACGCTGCAAAAAAAGACATTTCCACAACCATTATCTGCTTAACTTGGAAGAGGTCATATTGTTCCAGTGTCGTGCATGATGGAAAACTGCGAGATCGCTCTCTCTTTTTATCAGTATTGAACCAAAAGTGTTTCATAACACTCATAGTCACCAGGGGACCTGAGCTGCTATCCAATTTTTGTCTTTTAAGTACAATTTTATGGGACAAACCCGATCATCCCTGACAAATACATTTAAGAGGAAATGTTTGGGATTGCAGATGGTTTTTATGTATTCAAATGCTGTGAATAGTAGCGGGACCTGCGTAAGATCTGCATGACAAAAATTGAATATGACATGAAGGTGGGATGAATGTGGCTTTGAAGAGAACTGGCCTAAGTATGTAACGTGGCTTTTAAAACAATACGTGGTAATGCAGTTCGGTCAATAATAGGAGAAAAAAATATATACTTCTGTGGTATAAATAATCTCCAGCCAGGCAATTAGAAAATAGGTGACTTGCAGAGGTTATCTCGGTTCTTCCCCTAGTGTGGAGGTAGTCTGGTCCTGCAGAATGAGGCCCCTTCATCACCATACAAGTTTGTCATTCACATTTCCTTCAGTGCTGCTTTAGGTTTACAGTACAAGCAGTGTCTGTGAATATGTATAGCCAAATTTCCATAGTTCTGAAAAGCCATAGTGAAAGTAGTGGGGTGCCGACTTTTCCTGAATATTCCCACCATTTAATCACAGGCAAAAATCTCTCTGCACAGTTGCCAGTCCACACCACTGAGCTTCCCTTTGCCAGAGGTTTGCTAGGTTCACACTAGTCTTCATCAGCAGATGGTTTGGGTGGTTGTATTTGTAGCAGTGAAGAAATACTACCCTGGTATAAAGTTGCAGGGCTGGGGACGATGTTGTAATTTAAGAGGACAAAAATATGTGGGAAGAGGAAAAAGAAGAGACTGTTAAAATTGTTATGGGATTTGGAAATCCTGTGCATATGTTTGACATGCTGTTACTCCGAAAGGCTGGAATACAAAAACGGAGTGTATCTTTCAGAAAATGTATTGCTTTTGGCTGCTACTAAAAATCAGCAGTCATGACTGTTGTATGCTGTGGCCTATAGGGAAGGTATCACCTAAGAGGGCACTGTGACACTTTACTGTGTTCACACTGAGCTTCTCATGCCCTAGTCATGGTGAAAAAAAAAGGTTCATCTTGGCTTAGTTTTAGGCTCTTTCTCAAAATAAATGGGCCTCTAAGATCTGGCTGCCATGGCCCAATGAATGCTATAAATATTAATAATACAGCTGTCTATTGCTGTTACATTGAAATCACAGGCAAAGCCCAACAAAAATGTAAATAGGGAAAGTAAAACCACTGTTTGGTAGCAAAAGTCTTACGATTTGGAGTTTTGCATGGTTCTTGTAGCTGTAAAGGACTCGAGGAGGGATCAAAATACACTGAATTTGACTGAGTTTCAGGATAATTTTTCCATTTTTGCGTTTTGTGGGGTTTTTTTTGGTTTTTTTTTTTTTGTTTGTTGGTTTTTTGGGTTTTTTTTTGGTGTATATTGCTTCACTTTGTGCCCAACATTTGCATATCAGCCCTTATAAAACAGCAGTGGACAGAAAGACTAATTTGGAGCAGATTTTAGAAAAAAGCTCTTTGGAACAGTTTCCCTAAAGGTACTTTGGTAGAAATGTCTTCTTTTTTTATGCATGGCTGGCTTTTTCTCATCATAACCAACTAAATCGACATTCTGAGAACTAAGATTTAGATCAGTTCATCCTTGTGGTGTTGCTGACTTATGGCTGTGATAAACCATGCACATATGTTCTGACTGAGAACTGTGACATTTGCTATGGCACCTCTTGAAAAATGTTTTCATTCTAGTCCTATAAAATGAGCCCAAAGCAGTCTTTTGATGTAAATTATTATGGAAAACGTAATAGCACATCAGACACATACCAGGCTAAGTTTTTTTCCTGAATCACTATTTGTAGGTGAATGATATCCTTCATCCCTCTGGTCCTGAACTGCTTTCAGTTCAGTTTCAGCAGGTCAAGTGGGGTTTTTTGATGCAAAAGAGTTTCAAACCTTCATATTCACCAGAAGAGTGATTGTGTTAAAGCACATGAAATGCCACCCACTTCAGCTAGATCTGTAGCAAATATCTGGTGACCTGGACCTTTACCTGTTCTGCAGATTCAGCTAGGTCCCAACCTCGACTTCACTAGAATTGAGAACCACATTTCTGGCACCTTACAGCTATCCAGGGTAAAGGAAAGGACTCCAAGTCTTCCATGTTTTGCCATGCTGGATGCAGCAATGGACCGGATTCCCATCCCAGGGCTTCTGGATCTTCTGTCATGAAGCTGAGACTTGCAAGTCAAGGAAGCCCCTTTATACCTGGAACCCATTTCCCAGTTTTGCAGCCTTTAATTTCTCGGTCTTACTGGCCTTGAGGAGACACATTGCTGTAACGTCCACAGGAGGGAGTCTGCAAACTGTGAGATTCCCCAGCCGAGTTACAGTAGAGCTTTGGGTCTCTGGAGAAAACAAACATTAGGTGGCATCCTGAGGGATGTGGTTTATTTCAGCACTCTGAGTTTGTGAGGGTAGTTTTCAACTGTGTTCCATTTGTACCTAAACTGGACTGACACCAGATCTATAATACTGCTTTGGTCTTGCAAACGAAAATACAACATTTTTTTCAGTTCCCATACTTGCTTTATTACTGTTGTTGCCAGGGTGAGTCCTTCGAGCCACTAGTAGAATACAAAAGGTCTTGGCAGGATCGTCTTTACTGATGAGCTTTTTTGGTCTCCAATTCCAGTGTACATGCCTAAGACTTTTACTGATTCAGGGCCTTTGCAATGAATGGCATATAGTGAATGAGAAATGAACCGTTTGCTATACTGAGTTACTACTACTTCACTTCCCAAAGGTTTTTTTATTATTATTATTAAACATTACAAACTGCTGCAGTTGGACCTGCAGAATGCCAGATATCTGGAAAAAGTAACAATGAGAGTTGTCCCAATGGATAAGACTGAACTCACCATATAAACTCTTATGGGGTCCTGCCACAGTGCTCTAGGTGTATGTGTGATTGCAGTAATACGTTGATGCAGTTTTCATCAGATGTGAAAGAAGAAGTAGTAAAAAGAAACAAAGTTAATTTGACTCCAGTAAATTTAGAAGCAAAACTACAGCTTTCACTCAACATTGTAAGACCAAATTGTTGTAATGGCATTGGTCGTCTTTGGAGTTACTCCAGGTTCACACTGACAAGAGAATTTTGCCTGGGGCAACATGTCCAGGGTTTTCTCTAGAGGAAGAGTAAATATTGTCGTAGCTGTTTGTAATTGTAAGGAGAAGACATTCATGAACACAAGACTGTCTTCAGCTGTAGCAACAGAGATCCATGGTTGCTACAGACAGACATCAATCACTGTAAGTGTGGGATCCATAACTGCTCAGTCTCAGGGCACTTGAGGGTGGCATTATATTGCTGCTGTTATTCTGCTGTTATCAGCAAAGCCTGCTGCTAACTTCAGCAAGCACAAGAGGACCTTCACAAATTGCCCTTCTTCCAAATAAATCCACCAGGATAAGTGGTTCCTTTACTGTTTTTTCACTTGGACAGAGACCTGGAAAATGAGGCTAGCAAGCATCCATGCTGTTAAAAGGTGATTCCTTACAGGTTTGCAAAGAAGGAGGCTTCTCAGGTCTAGATTTTTTATGACTAGGAACTGGGCTTGGCCAGCTCTGTTAACTGGAGACATGATACAACTGATTAATGCCTGTTTTCCTGCTTGATTTATCATAACGTTGATATCCAGGCTGCTGTCCTGCAGAGCAAAGACAGGGGCCTCCATGTTCTTGAGCAGCTGGGATTGTATCTGGTAGGAAGAGTTCACTTAAAGGTGAAGGATTCATACCAATTCATGCACTGAAGTTCATCTTGGTTTCTATTCTGTAGTGTCATGTTGCTAGAGGAGATTGTTTGAAGGCTTAATCTCCTTAAAAAGGCTTAATGTGTATCAGTTTGATGCCTCTGACTAGATTCTATTTTGTCTCTGTAGGTAGAGTGTTTGAGATTAATCTAAAACATTATGCTTGTGAAGAAGGAGGGGTTCTAAGGCAGATTTTAACAATGGTTTTGACTTGACCACTGGAGACAGGTAGAGAAAGCTTGAAGGTCACTATTGACTATCCCTTCACTATGGCACTGCACGGTCAACTGTTGCTAATGATCACTGGCATTTCCATTCTGTCAGTGAAGTAAAGCTATTCAGTTTGAAGATAGGTTTTATTATTGACTAGAATGCTTTTAAAATATCAGGGCAAAAATGACTGAGATGTGTCTGAATGGGATCTGCCAAGCTATTGTGTTTTTAAATGTTTTTCAACCCTATCATGGATAGCATCATTAGAAGGAAAGGATTTATTTATGGTTTTACCCTTCCCATTTGTGAACTGAACTGGCTACTGATATACACAGGGGTGTCGTTTTAAAGGATCAGCATCTTCATGGAGAGCTGACCTTTGAATACCAGCCCTCAGAAAAAGATATATCAGGGTCTCATCCCTCTCACCCACCTTGGGATGAACACAGCAGATTCCATCATTAGGTGCTTTTTTATCACCAATTATTTTTGCCCTCAAGACAGATTTGTTTGACATTTTACAACTTTTGGTGGTTGGCTTAATTTTTAAATCCTTGAAAGAGATTCTGTTTAAGGTGTTTGGGTCCCTTGCAAACAGACTGTATGGACCGGCCAAGGTATATATTAGAATGCTGCTTCTTTCCATGAGCAATAAAATTGTTGGACTGTATGAAGTCATTTGTCCTTTCTGAGGAAAAGCAGCAGCTATCATGTAAATGAAAAGACCAGATTCCATGCCATCATAATCCCTAGTAGAAGTGTGAGTTTTACCAACCAATGTTTGTCTAACAATGTTTGTTACTGTTATTTTTCTAGGGTGCAAGTGCTTACATTCTAAACTATTTTCTATACATTATGTGGGCTCTATGTTTTGCTTTCCTGGCAGTCTCCCTGGTCAGAGTGTTTGCTCCCTATGCCTGTGGCTCTGGAATCCCAGAGGTGAGTTTCTCTTCATGGGTGGATATTCAACTACCAAACAAAACAAAGAAATAATAATTTGCCACCTTTTCCCATTCCCGAACTGTCCTGTGAGATAGTATAGGAACAAAAAGATTGTCTTTCTATCTCATCTGCCTCCATTCTTCTAAGATGCCTTTATTGTGCTTATCGAAATTCTTCATAGTAGAAAGTGTTCGAATGCCACTGTGGCAGATTAATGCACATCATACTTCATTGCCAGAGCTTGAATTAAAAATTGCTTTATGGACTCCAAATTTCTGTGGCTGAGACACATACTCACTATAAGATTCTACAGAATTTTCCTTGGATTAAATTACTTGGGCCAGTTACAAACCCAGTCATTTTCTAGGCTAGGCTTTAAACAAAACCAAAATAAAATGAAGAGGGAGCCTACAAAGCTAAGGTTTCGTAAGCTGCTGAAGATGTAAGATGCCAATCATTTGGGATGCCTGAAGAGTGTCTGGCTTTCATCTTCTGCAAATTTTGTCCTTGTAGACAATGTTATGCTGTCATGCCAGCATTATGGCAGCCAAAAATCTTACTTGCTTTTCAATATTTTACATATTGAGTGTCAGCCCTTATTTAAGCTGTAAAAATGAGGAATCCTGTAATTCAAGCGGCATAACTACTCAAGATTTCTTAAATCAGAGCAGTCTTCTGTTAAAAGTGCTATAGGATCACTGGGATTATTAGGAATCTGGCAGACAGAATCAACAGCCCAGATTTTAGAAATATTGGCATACTGTTTTTTCATTTCTAGGAGAAGCATCCGAATATTTCAGTCAATTAGGACACCCCCTCCCCAATAATTTGAAATATTTAAATAATTTCCATGTTTCAAGTTTGTCATGTGTGTGTTTGTTACACGCTAGATATATCGTAAGTGTTTTTAAGAAGTTTTCATAGTTAACTGTAAGTCTAGTTTCCGAGTGATAAATATCTCTTGTGAGGTGATGCTCAGTTCCAGCCTGTTTCCAGGGCTGCAGTCCAAACCCAAATCCTACCCTGGAGCATGTGTCTCATGCATGTACACTGTGGTCTATTCTATCCACTCACATGCCAAATTAAGAGGAAATGTGTAAAAATAAGATCTCTTGGACTTTCCTATTTCATAACACTTGCATGCTTTTATGGAATGGCCATTCCAAATAATGAGAACTTTTTTTTCTCTCTTGTTTTAACTGGGAAAAGTCTGTGGTTGTTTATTTGCTTTTTTTTTCTGCTTTGTTAAAATTGAGTCTAGTTTAACTCTGATCTGTAAGCCAAGGAGATATGTAAGAGTTTCATGTTTCTATTGATCTCCGTGAGACTCCTTACCAAAGCGCGGGACCACCCATAACAAGGGTAAAAGTGTGGTCTGCTTAACCCCTGCTCAGATATCGCTGTGGGAAAGTTGCCCTACCTACGGTTACTTTTTCTCCCTCAATGTCTCTTTTCAAGCAGTTTGCCATTTCTTTATTTTTAACTCCACTGGAATTTTAACTCCATTTGCAAGTTCAGAGTAGAAGAGGTTTCTTAAGCTCTTCAACATGTTCTTCCTGCTTTCCAGATAAAAACCATCTTGAGTGGGTTCATTATTAGGGGCTACCTGGGAAAGTGGACACTTTTAATCAAAACAGTCACCTTGGTTCTGGTGGTATCTTCAGGCCTCAGCCTTGGGAAAGAGGGGCCGTTAGTCCATGTGGCCTGTTGTTGTGGAAACTTCTTCAGCAGCCTTTTCTCAAAGTACAGCAAGAATGAAGGAAAGAGAAGAGAGGTGAGGTTGGCTCCCATCATCTCTAATTTCCCTCTCCCAATACTTGGTATTTCAAAGGACTCATACCTTGTATGTAAACATTTGCCTTTTAGGTGCTTTCAGCTGCAGCTGCCGCAGGAGTTTCTGTTGCCTTTGGTGCTCCAATTGGAGGTGTGCTTTTTAGTCTGGAAGAGGTAAGACCTGGGAGTTTGATTGTTTCAATAAATATATTTCATTTGATACCTTTTTCTAAGACTCCTCTTTATTGTTCAAATACTTACGTGCTTATTTTTCTCCTGAAGCAAAATTATCTTTGATTTGTAGTAATAAGAAATAACCAGGTATTTTAGCCTAATGTGAGTAGAGCAGCAGCACTCATTTTCTGGAAACAAATGAAATGAATCAATTTGGAAATGTATCCCTGTGCTGAGGTTTCTTCAGCTGCCACATGGGCTGAGCTGTCGAGCATCCTTCTTATCATCTGTAGCTAGCAACTTTGGATTTAGATTTATCGATTTTTAACTGGTTGCTGCTCCCTGTCTGAAATCTGAAAATGCCTTTTCTCATACCTTTGTGAAAACGTTCTGGCTGTGGTAAGGATTAGTGCTCCCAGTAAAGTCAGATGTAGAGTCTACATGTGTGTAGAAACACATGGTGATGGTAATTAAAGCAAACATCCTCTGTCACACTCATGAAGTGTTTACGGTCTCTGCTTGGTTTTAGGTCAGTTACTACTTTCCTCTGAAAACTCTCTGGAGATCATTTTTTGCTGCTCTTGTGGCTGCCTTTACACTGAGGTCCATCAATCCTTTTGGAAACAGCCGGCTGGTCTTGTTCTACGTGGAGTACCACACACCCTGGTACATGGCCGAGCTCTTCCCCTTCATCTTGCTCGGTGTCTTTGGCGGCCTCTGGGGGACCCTCTTTATCCGATGCAACATTGCCTGGTGCAGGAGGCGAAAGACCACCAGACTTGGGAAATACCCAGTCCTGGAGGTCATAGTGATAACAGCTATCACCGCCATCATCGCCTATCCCAACCCCTACACCCGGAGGAGCACTAGTGAGCTGATCTCGGAGCTCTTCAATGACTGCGGTGCACTGGAGTCCTCTCAGCTCTGCGACTACATCAATGACCCAAACATGACCCGGCCAGTGGATGACATTCCTGACAGACCTGCTGGCCCTGGAGTCTACACTGCCATGTGGCAGCTTGCCTTGGCTTTGGTGTTTAAAATTGTCATCACAATATTCACTTTCGGCATGAAGGTAAACTGGGGACAGGCGCAGAAGCTGTTATGAGCACAGGGCACAGATTGGTTGCCTTCAGCAAATGTGGTCTATATGGCAGGGCTTGTGTGCCTCTGACCTACACATGGCCATGCAGGTGTCAATGAGATGCCTGATGGTTCACCTGCCTGCCAGTACCTTGCTCTATGGGCCCGTGTCACAGCAGAGGGATGAGCTCTGCTTTTTCGCTTTCTAGTCATCTGCAGTTTTATTAAGTGAACAAAAAAAAACCTGGGTGGGAATTTAAATCCATTGCTGCCAATAAGCAAATTCAAGATGATTCCCACTGCAGTAGTCTTTCAGTTCTCTTGGGGATATGAACCATTTACATTGCTGTTTGTCTTGTTGAATTAATGTGTTAATGTGCCTTAAGGTAACTATGGTCAGGGAAGTGAAAGCTTTAAATTTACTGATTTACACATTTAAAATCTCAGAAAATGTAAAAGTAGCTGAAAAGTTCTATTTCTGAATCTTTTTAAACACCGTAGCTTGGAAAGAAGAGGGAATGAGTGGGAGGACTGATGGATGTATGATTTGATTATTCTGGGTTTGCAACCTCTTGCTTCTCCTCCTTCTCCCCATAAATGGGTGATGAAAGATCCAAGAACAATTTATCCAAGCTTTCAGTATATACAAAACTGTTAGTGGTGAGTTTTATATGTCTGATTGCTAGAGCCCATATAAAATAAGTATCTGTCTCTCTACGGTTTCCATTATCTGAGCATTTAGTTTTTGATCTGATTGCAGCAGAGAATGCGAAGTTTTTCTAAGTTGTACACTGTATTTTATATCACACTCAAAGCTAAGCATCTCATCTTTCTTTTAAATATTGCCCTTGAACTGAGGATCCATCTTTTAGAAGGTCTTTTACTTGAAATATAGTGGGAAGTTGTTGGAGTTCTGCTTTTCTTTCGTGTTTTGTTTCATCTGAGGACAAGAACTACTGAATGGTAGAAAGTCAGTCAGGACTCTAGTGAGTAAGTCCTGCTGATTTCCTGAGCAGGGAGAAGAAGTGGGAGTTTAAGAGCACTTGGATATTACAGGTGTAAGATATTTCTGGAGGAGGTCTTGGAATGAGACGCCCTTCACTGCAGAAGCTGATTTATGGCTGGCAGTCAGTTGTTCTGCTTGTTCATTTGTTTAAAAATGTTTGATTTTGGTTCTTTATTTGATATGTGGTTCTTTATTTACTGTATACATTTAAAATTTGTTAGAAGCAATTGACAGTTTCAATTATTCTGCAAAAGAACAGACTAAGTATCTTTACCCACCAAATCCAGAAGACTCAATCCAGTGGTATCAGCAAAATTAACACTATATGGTGGGGGAGATAGTGCTTGCTGTTATCAGCCCTAAGGCCTCTCGGCCTTGCTGAGTTTGTTTGTTTAATTCTCTAGGAACCTCCAGGTGTATTTTCAGAATTAAAAAGATATAACCACCTTTCAACTCTAAAAACAATAAAAACTCCAAGCCAGCCCTTGCCACAGCAAGGTAATGATTCATAGAGCTTTCTGGAAAATATATAAAAAGCTGAGATGAAGAAATAGCTGCCTCTGGGCGGTCAGCATCCTTTCTCTGAATTTTTATTCTCTATTTGCCATTTAATTTAAAATCTGGTCTGATTTAGCCTGAAAGAGTAGTAATAAAACTATAAAGTACTCCATGTGGTAGAGGGGGTGAAATCAAGATGTTATTTTCAGTTAAGCTAATTCTCAAGTCCATGACAGAACCATCAGCATCCTGCTGAGAAAGCAATACAGGCAAAGCCAAGAGCATCTTGACTTCAAAAGCATACTATCATTCAGAAGCACCATTTAGCTATCAAATTCAATGTGATGCAGCAGGTAGAATTCAAAATTACATAAAGCATTATCATTTTATAAAGCTCTTAATACACATGTAGCCACGCAAACCCATCATGCAGAAACCTGTCTCGGACCACAGAGAACGTCACTGTAGGCTGCTATAAGGCTATGGCCTTCTGAGCTGACAATTAATAAGGAAACGGGGTTTTCTTACCACTAATAATTAATTGTTTGATCAATAAGTTAATTACTAGTCATTTTTATCAAGGTGCTTATGTGTCTGTATTTTGTTCAAGATCCCTTCAGGCCTTTTCATTCCCAGCATGGCTGTTGGAGCCATGGCTGGCAGGATGGTTGGGATTGGAGTAGAGCAGCTGGCATATCACCATCATGACTGGATCATCTTCAGGAACTGGTGCAGACCTGGGGCAGACTGCGTCACACCAGGACTTTATGCTATGGTGGGAGCAGCAGCTTGCTTGGGTACAGTACCTGCTGATCATTGGTTTGTGCATGAGTAACACTGACGTTTGGGGACCTACAAATTGTTTATGAGGGCTTTGTGTCTGTGTTAGGTGCTAAGTTGGCATTTCTGCACATAATAGGGGTTGAAATCAAGATGTGATTGGCTAAAGCATGGGCAACTTCCTCTGATGGCCTCTCTAGTGATTGCCAGGTAGTTAACAACAGAGAGGCTTGTCACCAATGCCTACCCCTTGTGTAACCTGCCAAAACCCATGTAGAAAGAAAGAAAAATTGAAGTTAGGCTACAGGTTTTCAAGGAGGAGTGTTTTTGCTTTTTTGTTTGGTTTGGGTTGGGTTTTTTGTGTTCTTCCCCTTTTGATGTAGTGAAATCCACTGTATCTGGACTAAAGCTACTTCACTGTTTAGACTATGCTCTCTCTCAGTGCAAGGAACAAAATTCCCAGTTCTGGCCAAATTGTAAGCTACACAGAGGTAAAAATTATGGGTCTTATTTTGGCTGTGTGTCACATATGGCCAACTGGGCTGTATCCTGGTTTAGTTTTGACCATAGGCCAATATCTGATTACATTCAATCAATGGGATTTATTGAATTTAACAGGAATGATCTGTTAACTATTAAAGCAAGATCATTGAATAATACCTGACATATCAAATTTCTAGTCATAGATGCAACAGGAATGTTACAAGCATATCATCTGAACATGTTTTTGCCTGATCATACTTTTCTCCTTCTGTACTTGTATGTTCTACCTCCTTTTGTTGTTGCTGTTGATACCATCATTAGATGATGAAATAATAGTGGGAAAGCATAAGACGTGATTAATATTATTGGGTAGATTTGAAATGCAAGATATGTTCAGGGAAATGCTAGAAGAATTTCAGTCTTGGAGTCTCATATGGGAAAAGCAGGATCACTTGTGCAGTCAGTTATAGAGGAAAGAAGGAAAGGCGGAATTTGCTTGTCTAAATTTAATGTCTGTAATGTAGACATCAGCATCTGAGCTAGCTGTGTTGATACCCTTCACAGACAAAACAAAAAAATAAGATACTGGAAAGATCAGTCTCATCTGGCAACAGACATCTAAAACCATCTAAAAAATTAGCAGATGAATTTGGCCTCAAAAATGCCTGTTTTCCTCCAGAGATTATAAAGCCAACCTGGATCACCCCTTTCCATGTGAACGCCTAAAGCAGTGTAGGCACATTAAATAGCTAGGATGAATCTTACTGTCAAAACCAGTAAAACACTTCCTCTTATCCATAAATGACCTTAATGTTCATAAAACAAAAATTTTGGTCTGATATTACATTTGATCTTCTAGTCAGCAATCACTTACTCTTAAAAGTTCCAAATCGAGGTGCAGTGTCTTTGATAGTATGGTGAGACATACAGCAGAATGGTCACTGCTCATTCTTAAGCTCAAGACCTGTCTTGCTTAAAGTAAGAGACACAGAGTAAGTGTTACTAAATGCTTCTTTCTCTAGTATCTGCTCTCAGCTTTTCAGAGTCGGAAGTTTAAATTCTTTCAGCAGATGAAAGTCATATCCGGATCATCACGTTAAATAATCAACAATTTAATTTTCCTGTATGCTGCTAGATTAAAAGCATCTTTTAATGACCTGTTTCTGATTTCTCTCATCTAAAATGGTGCTGTATTTTGAGGCCTAAAAATAGTAGATTTATTACATTTACCTTTTGAACAGAGGCAAAGAGATGTTACCTAATAATTCAGTGGTATGTACATACTTGTCTGCAGTTCCGTGATTATTTTTATCCTTTAATGTAAACTGAAGGAGTAAAGAGCTTGGTTATGAAATTAATACATAAAGACTAGGTTGAAAAATACAGCTACAAGTCTGTTTACAGCTGCATGCCTATGTGGCCTCAAACCAAGTTGTATGCAGTTCAAACTTTATGTTACACTGGTATCAAAAGCTAGGGTTTAAGCTGTAACATAGATCTTGCAGTGGCCCTAAACTCTCCTTGCATAGGATTTTGTAACTGTGTCATGCCCAAAGATAGTGCTTAGCTTTGTCTCCAGTATGAATGCGATAGGTTAACCAATATGAAGGCCAGTTCCCAATGCTCCTACCTCACCCGCTCAGGGTCCTCAGCTGATTGTTCGAGTAATTTCAGAGGGCTAATGGCAGGATTCAGTTTTAGTTTCTCAAGTATCCAACATAGCTGATTTTTTTTAACATGCTTTCTAGTTTGATAGCTCAGTCTTTTAGGATTCATTGTTTGCTTTTCAGTGTTATCATCTTTGGCTTGAGCAAGTTCACTCAATCTTTTTGATGAAAATTGCAGTAGATGATTAAAAATCTCTTTCTTCAGTGAAATAAGCCCAAAAATACTTCACTAAGTGTAAGGGCAAAGTACTCAGCATGAATAATCTCGTGCCTTTGTGAGTGTAAGACTCAAAAATGTAAATGAGTTGCTTAGTATATATACTTCAAGAGCACTGAGGGAAACTTGACTGCTCTCCTTGTTGGCAGGTGGTGTTACTCGAATGACGGTCTCTCTGGTGGTGATTATGTTTGAGTTAACTGGAGGCCTGGAGTACATCGTACCTCTTATGGCTGCAGCTGTCACAAGCAAGTGGGTGGCAGATGCCTTTGGGAAAGAAGGGATCTATGAAGCTCACATTCATCTGAATGGCTACCCATTTCTGGATGTGAAGGATGAATTCACTCACCGAACCCTGGCAACTGATGTCATGAGACCAAGGCGTGGTGAAGCTCCTCTCTCTGTTCTGACACAGGACAGCATGACGGTGGAGGATGTTGAGACACTAATCAAGGAGACTGACTACAATGGCTTTCCAGTAGTGGTTTCGAAAGACTCAGAGAGACTTATTGGATTTGCACAGAGACGAGAGCTGATTCTTGCAATAAGTGAGTAGAGTATGAGTGTACTGTATGTTGGTGGGAAAAATGCATGGAGTGAAGATGCAGAGCCCTCACTTTAAAAGCGGAAAGATCAGATGCTGTCTGAAGCAAGTCAGAGAAGTTTGAGCAACAGAATCTTTTGATTCAGGTCATAGATGGCAAGATGGCTGAATGGGCTTGCTAGGAGATGTGTGAAAATGTCCAGCTGTGTACTGATAACAAAGAAATCAGTTAAAAATAAACTCAGCAAATATTTTAGATAAAAATGCTTTCCTGTTCTTTCACATCCACATTTTCCAGAGGAAAAGGTAGTTTCCTGATCAGCTCTAATTAAGAACAATCGTAAGATCTAAGGCAGAACTGCAATTTAAAATCAAAACCTTCTCTGCATGCATTAGTTTTCCTAAAATCCCCAGCTGTCAGGGACCTTTGGTGACCCTTCTCTTTGGTTGAGTATGACAGCTCCTGATGTCATACTGTGCTGACTCTGTGATAAACGGTTAATCTTTCCAGTATGGTTTGTGTCTTTGTGATTTAAAAGCTGGATTTGGTTTCATTTTTCCAAAAGACATAGTACATGGCTTCAGTACAGGGCAGGGCAAATACTGGTTTTGTACCATGTTAGCAACTTTTTGATTGCTAATCCTCTCTCACTGAAGGCCAAAGTTGCTTTGCATTTATTGCAGAAGTCA
This sequence comes from Nestor notabilis, assembly GCF_000696875.1. Lineage (NCBI taxonomy): Eukaryota > Metazoa > Chordata > Aves > Psittaciformes > Psittacidae > Nestor > Nestor notabilis. Next base: position 236,151 of record NW_009925230.1, on the reverse strand, counting down.
TCACTGCTCATTACCATAGAGTAGCTATTGTGTTGCAAAGCTTCCCCTCAGCTTGATTCATAGTTATGTTCATGCAGCCATACACTAGGTCTTCATAAAATATAAAACTACTTACCAAGAGGTAAACATCACATGTGGTGAAGCATCTTTTATTCTCCTGTTCAGGTTCTTTTCTCCTACTCAGCCTGACAGCATCCAGAGATATTGGAGGGATGTCTGTGAACAGTAGGAGACCCACTTGTGCAGCACTGTAGCCAGGGAATGAGATTGTCTGAAAAGCCCACACCAGTATCTCTTCTTTCAGTGGATTATGCCCTGCAAAATGCCTCCTCAGTTTGAACTAGTATGACAACACATGGCACTACATGGAGAAGTGCTTTCAACCAAGAAGCTTCAGCTTCCCCCTCTGGCCAATACATTGTGCATCAGCAGTGCGGTGGCCCAAAGAGTACTCTGCGGAAGTACTCCGCTTCCTTCACACAACCGACTTCTTGGATGAAGGCAACAGCTATTGAATCCTACATCAAATACCGCTCTGCCGCATGATTTACCCCTGTATAATTTCTTTCTTATTGGGTGGAGGGCTAAGCATGGCCTAGATATGCATCTGGTCCCTGTAAAGTGAATGGCAATGCCGCTTCTGATTGCTCAAAAGCATCTTCAGGAGGACTGCGTCCTTCCACTGGTCCTTGTTGAGGACGTGTGCAGGTCAGGTGGCCAGAGTCACCCTCTGAGAATAGGTGTCTACATTTTAGATGGCACCTAGTTTACAGTCCTACGGAGGTGCGTATTTGGCCCTGTAAAGCGTCTCTTAAATTTGGCCAGCTTCAGAGGCATTGTACAAAAGGCAGAGTCTTGGACACAAGCCAGGTGGCCTGTATAATGTACATTTCCCAATGTGGAGTTGAGAGAGCAATGTAGTTAATATAGGCTGTGAACTGTGAACTCCTGAGTATGAGAGGCCGTTTTGCATTTGGGAGAACTAATTCACTCTCTAGCTACGACAAAAGCCTTCTGCATAGATTACTTTGTAAAAACAGACACCATCCACTCTTTTCTCTTTCTGTTAAGCTATGTCTGTTTTTCTTGCCTGCTGACTGCAAAAATGATCTGTTCCTCCCTTTTACCTTTACTCTAACTCTCCCATCCTGTGAGACTGCATACAAAGTCCCCCATTTTTCTGATGCCACAGAATTTGCTCAATAGTACTACATCATTCAAATTTCTCCAGAGAGATGTTTGCCTTTGAAGAGTGAAGTCATGGCTTTGGCTAATCACTGTTGTCCAAGGTCATTGCTGCCTTGGGAACAGCAATGTGGTAACTGAAATGCTTGGGCCTATTGCTTTGGGTGCAGCTTTGGGAAGGAAATACCTAGCTGTCAAGGCTTTTTATCAAAGAGTGGGAGTTACCTTCAGTTTGATTAATGTTACCTCTTAGCGCAGATCATATATCAAAGAGCTATGCAGGCATATTCACACTTGAAATTAGATGTATGAATCAAAACAAGATGAGACAAAGTTAGCATCATTCCTATAAATTGCAATAGGCCTTGTAAGATGTGGGGTGAGAAGGTTGAAAATCGTATACTCTACTGATATTAGGTTTGAGCCAGCACTGCTCCAGTTCCAGAAATATTACAAGACAATGATCATTAAAGGGAAAAAAATGCAGCTGGAACATGTTGGAAACCATTACTGTCTACACATTACAAGTCACAGGAGCAGGTTTCTGCACTTTGATTGATGGCAGTGAGCTCCGAGAAATGTATACACACGGTTTGAGTACGTCTGATTTGCTGTACCTCTCAAGAACAGGAGCAACCTATATTAATCAAAGATAATTCTTCTAACCATTTCCAAGAATTTATACAAAAAAAAAAAAAAAGAAAAAGAAAAGGCAGAGTTAAACCCTCAGAGCCAAACACGATACGCTTATTCTGGGAACAGAGAAGTTGTCTATCATTTGGAAACCCATCTCATATATTTTCATGCCCTATAGTGTAGAGTAGAGATCAGGTAAACACTACAAAGAAAATAAACTCTTTCAATGCTAAGAATTCTTCTTGGAGCATACTTTAAAGTAATAGGCTTATATTATTCATGTAAAATCCAGATGTAGTGTGAATTTCACTTCATAGCTTGATCAGAGTATGAATGATAGCTTTTGAACTTTTGAAAGTGGTCAAATATGTACCATTGAGGAAAAAATGTATGACTTATTTATTGCTATATGTTGTTCCTCTCTTTACTGTTTTCCTTCAAGTAAGATGCTATTTTTTTTCTGCCCTATTAAAATCTAGATATGCAAACTCTATTTAAGGAATTAAATGCAAACCCATAAAATTCACCTGGCACGCCAGAGAGATTTGCTGGTCTAGAACAACACCCACACCAACACACATCTCTGGGATGTGAATTGGTCTTTCCCTTGCTTTGTGTTCATAAATCCATTCACCATGCCCAGATTTTCCCAACTCCACTGAGAATGTCTGGGAACAAACATAATACTCTGAGCCAGCTGGGACCATACACAGCTGTTGACTCCATTCCTTCGGGCATATAATAGAAGCTTCCGTTGTGATTTTAACAATGGAGGAAATGACATATAATCATTTGAGTTTGACAGAAACTAGATTAGTGATGTTTGTGAATGCAATGAACTGCATATTTATTCAGAAAAATATTATCCTAACCAAGCAAAAGTATGTGTTTGTAAAAATATCGCTCACAATTGCTTTAAGGGAACAATGTCTTAAGGAAATTCAAGTTTGCTGAGTAACTCGAACTTCTGGCATCTTGATACATTAAAGACAAAAGGCATCTACCACCTTTGCTTTCCAAAGGAGGGTATTTTTTTATTTAATCAAACCTAACTCACTCTCTACCTTGAACTTTCTGTTGGATAGAGAATGCAAGACAGCGTCAGGATGGGGTGGTGAGCAACTCCATTGTGTACTTCACTGAAGACCCCCCTGAACTGCCACCCAACAGTCCCCATCCACTGAAGCTGCGGCGTATTCTCAACCTGAGTCCTTTCACTGTCACTGACCACACACCAATGGAGACTGTGGTAGATATTTTCCGGAAACTAGGACTCCGGCAGTGTCTTGTCACTCGCAGTGGGTGAGTAGATGCTGAGTCAAACATGTTTAGAGAATCTGAGATTTTCTTCAGCACAAGTCATGAGAAACAGCTGAGGGAATTGGGGTTTTTTAGTCTGGAGAAGAGAAGGCTCAGGGGGGACCTTGTTGCTCTCTACAGCTACCTGAAAGAAGGATGGAGCGAGGAGCGGGCTGATCTCTTCTCCCAAGTTATGAGTAGTAGGACAAGAGGAAACAGCCTCAGGCTGTGCCAGGGGAGGTTTAGATTAGATATTAGGAAAACTTCCTTCACCGAAAAGGTCATCAGGTATTGGAACAGGCTGCCCAGGGAAGTGGTGGAATCGCTGTTCCTGGAAGTGTTCAAAAAACATGTAGATGACGCCCTTAGTGACATGGTTTAGTGGTGGACTTGGCAGTCCTGGGGTAAAGGTTGGACTTGGTGATCTTAAAGGTCTTTTCCAGCCTAGTTGGTTCTATGATTCTAAATCCACTGTTTTTCCTGTTTAAAGCCAAGTATAGACAGTAGCTAATTAATCAGCACTTTTCAGATAGTTAAGTGACTATTTTGATTTTGTCTGTTTCGGGACTAGAAGAATAAGGGAAGCCCACCCAGTGTCTTTCCAGGGCAGCAAAAGAAATCAGACTCAGAAGCAAAATAGCACTTGCTGGGTGTTATGTTTCATTATGATTATTTCTCCGAAATCCTTAGTGTATTGTCTTTCAGATAAGGTAAAGATAAATACAAAATAAACTGTCCTGGCTCCTGCTATCATTCAGTTTTCAACAGAGGCAGATCTGGCAAGTAGTATTGTTTGCAAAGAATGTGCCTGTTTCTAAACATGCATTTCTAGATCAGATGCTTTTGAAGACTGTGAAAACATGTCAGTGAAAGACATATTCAGCTTTCTTTAATGGAAACCGGAAAGGCATATAAACTGAAAGTCCACAAAAACCAGTTGAAGAAGTGAGGGCAAACGTGAAATTAGGAGAGTAAAAAGTTGCACTATGAGCACCAGAAATAACACCCCATAATTCCAATGGGATTTGAGCTATTTTGGGATCGTTGCTCATCCCAGGATCTCATAGTAAGAAGAAACTTTACAAGAGGATAGCAAAAACAGAGCCATAATTTTTAAATGCAGAACACTAAAATCCAGTCTCCTGCAAAAAGCGTTTTTTTTTTTTTACTCAAGAATATAGCTTATCATAGAATCATAGAATAGTTAGGGTTGGAAAGGACCTTAAGATCATCTAGTTCCAACCCCCCTGCCATGAGCAGGGACACCACACACTAAACTATGTCACCCAAGGCTCTGTCCAACCTGGCCTTGAACACCTCCAGGGTTGGAGTATTCACAACTTCCTTGGGCAACCTATTCCAGTGCCTCACCACCCTCTGTTACTGTCAATGCGGTGTCCTCAGTATTAAGAAGATAGGTGCCATTATCAGGGAGCAGGTTGGTGCTGATTTCAGGTGCCTGGATTCGGGAATTTTGATCTTGAGTTCTAGCACTTTCATGAAATGAAAGGCGGAAAAACTGTAAACGTTACGAAGCTTCAGATTTCAGTGCCTTGTGGCCTTCAAGGGCTGGAAATGAAAGCTCTTGAATGCTGAGGCTTAGGAAATTTTTGACTCTTGGGGCTAGACATCCCACAGGCCTTATCTTTCTTGACAGATATGTGTATATATATGTATAATTCATTTAGGTTCACATAAGTGAGAAATTATCACTCAGCTTTGAAGGAACTATGCTGTTGAACAGAGAGAGTTTATGAAAGTAAGTCTGTGCTTTAGCTTAGCTCATGTGTTACTAAACCCCATGCCCTAGCTCAGGGCACTGATGCCTTGGTTTTGTGCTGTTAGTCCTCTGCAGCCTTTGCCTAAAGAAACTCATTATTTTGTTGTACAAAGCGTCAGTAGTTGTAGCTCCTCACTCAGTCATGTTCCCAATAAGAAAAAGATGACAGCCTGAAGTATTTCACTTAATGATCGTGACTGAAATACGTGAGGTGTAAAAATATATGAGGTGAGAATGCCTTTTATAGAAGATAATCACTGGGGAATGGATGAGATGGACAGTGCTATATGGAAGCACTTAGAAAATGTCCCTGCAGTTGAGCAGGGAAAAATAAAATAATAAAAGGATGATATATGAGATGATTGTTGACCTTTCCTTTCCTTTTCTCCTCTAGGAGGCTGCTGGGTATCATAACTAAAAAGGATGTATTAAGACATATGGCTCAAATGGCAAACCAGGACCCTGAATCTATCATGTTTAACTAGACTGGTAAAGGAAGAAGAAAGTAACCCCAAAGGAATCCCTTCTAGATTAACACAAAGGCTATGTTTGGTGTTTTATTTTGTTTGAAAAGAAAATGTAATGTGTATGAAGAATGGCCCAATATGTCTCTGACAGAGGGAGTGGATGCAGGATGGCACTTATTTAATGAGGAAGGCAGTTTAGAAACTCTGAACAGCTGCAGACGTCAAGCTGTGTTTCCTTAATGAGATTCCCAACAGCTCAATTGGAGCGTTGGTGGGTGTAAGTGATGTGGTGCTTAGAGACAAAGAGCCAGGAGCACCAGTGGGATGCATCAGTGTTCACAGTAACTCCAGGCAGGTGTGAAGACTTGCAAGACATTGTCTATGTATAAGCTATTAAGAGATATAAAGATCTGTGTTCCAGACTAAAGAGTGTGTATGAGTAATCTCAGTTGTTTTTGTTACTGAAGTCATGGTATTTATATGCTACTGAATTATACCATTTTCATGAGGGAAAAAATGGTCATATTTGAAATGAAAGATTTTGTCATCTTCATTTATTTTTGTAAAAGTGAAGCAAGACTAGAGGTAAAGGAGCAAGAGCACACTTCAATTCACTTTAAAATGTAGTGTCCCCTGCTCCCTGCTTTAGTCCATTGAAGTTTATACAGTTTAGCATTTCTGCCAATCAACCTCCCTTTATTAATGTTGAAATGTGACTTATTTGTAAGGATTTATTATTTCTCTATGCAATTTTGCATACAGGTACTGTAACATTTAGTATTATGTGGTTTGCTGTGGAAACAGGAAAAACCATAGACACCCATGGAGGAACTTTCAAAGGCACTAAAGGGAGACTGGTATCCATCTCTCATCAATGTTAATGACAAGACATGAGATCTCCCACCTGTCTCCCCTTGCGTACATCATCATTTTTCACAAACTAATGAAGTTCTGCATTGATTTCTCATTCTCCATTTATTCTCTTTTCGTCACCACTATTTCTTGGCATTTGTCTGCACCCGTCAAGAGATTGCTGAAGTTAATTTAAGAGTCATAGACATTTATTCTGTAGTAGATCTACTTTTTATGCATCTGCCAGTCACAGGACTATGGAAGTCCTCCCCACAACACTAAGGCTGGATAAGATCAAAGGGCCTGAGAATGCAAACGGCAATAGCAAAGCTTTAACTACTGATCTGTTTGCACCAAGAACAAGATTTAACAGCCCCTGGTAGGGACCGCCAAGTCACTCAGGTAAAAATGTTAAATTTTCCTAAACCCTTGTTCTGGTTCTAAGTGAGATGCACAGAAGCAGCGTTGTCTGTGTTAATATAGTAGCACTTTGGTCAATACTGCTATCAGTAACAATACTAATACTGTCAGTAACACATAATCCACACTGCCCAGTATTTGCTTTGTAACTATAAGCTTAAATCTTGGAGAGAGGTTGCATCTTAATTTAGGTGCCCTGAATCATCTTCAGACCCTCTGAGAGTCTGGTTCCTTCATTTAGGCATCTAAGACTCCTGTTATTTTTATTCAAATCCATACAGATACTGGTAGCTCACATCCATTGCATCCAAATGGTCTTCATGGAAAGAGATGATTGGAGACCTCTCATGCCAGAAGAGCCTGTTTCTTACTTCAGACAAAAGCCAGACTGTTGGTCCAACTTGTAGGCAATGTACATGATAATTGTGTGCCTGAACTGAGACAACTAGCCAGGTGTACCCTAAATTAGATGCCTGAAGATACACGTCACAGATTCCGCCTCTTATCTCCAGTAGCCCTGCTTCCTTCTGGCATGTCCCACTGCATTCACACAAAATATGGCCCAAATTGTTTAAGTAAAAGAAACGGAAGTAAAGGAATAATTTTAATCTGGTAAGTACTCCATTTAACAATAGTGTTTGCAACAGACTGACATAAATATACATAGCTCCGGCCAAGGCCCATAAATATTTCAGTGTATACTTTTTGTTAACTGAACATCTGCAGTACAATGTATTATTAAAGGGATATTGTTAAAACTATGTAAAATATAGAACTAAGCAACCCTTTCCCTCTGAAAATAGGAAATACAACAAAATGTTGTTGTTTCTTATATTTTTCTGTGAAGCTGTCATCAGCCAAACTTATAAAGAAACCAACCAAGTCAACAACCAAGCTCATAAACATTGGATTTCCTCATTTGAACAGAGATGCCATCATAAAATAAAATCAGTTCATTTCCACATCTAAACCCAAGTAGGGCTTATTACAAATGTCAGATTCTACCCAAACCCACTATAATCTAAGGCATTTGGGCTGAGATAAATAGCAATCTTTAGATTGCTATAAATAACAGTCTTTGAGAGCAATCTTGTTCTGAAATTAAAACGTAAACTGTGTTCTACATTTTGCTTTTCTAGCTCTTGATGTTGACATACGTGTTTGATGAACACTTCTCCATCTTCCTTTATGTTTACATAGGAAACAAGAGGGTGTACTCTCCCCACTTGAACACTTCTAAACACCTCTTTTGCTCATAAGCCAAGAGAAGTAAGTTGGGAAGTGAATTAATCTGCTATTTGAAGTCAAACTCAAGGCTTCATATATGTCAGGAGAAAGGAGAGGTCTAAAGCCTTCTCCGTTAGTGAAGAAAATTTCAGTCCATGTGGCATTATAACATAGTCCATAGCAGAGCTACTTCTGAAGAGCATTCACAGTACTGAGGGCAATGTTTGCTAACAGGAACTAGGATGCTATATCAACTCTGAAAAACATTGTCATTTCCAGAGAAAAAGACCTGGAGTCACTTAACAGAGGTTAAACGGGCCCTGAATACAAACTCACTTGGGCATTGACTTGGGTTATCAGTTTAAGCTCAGCCTGTGGCTCTGCGTAGGCATAAACTTGTGTGGCTAATTCCCATTAACAGTCAGACATGCAATCCACTAAAACCAACTGTGATAGCCTGTTGCCTTGTCTCATTAGACTGTATATGAGGAGCCCTCAGGACATAAGAACAGGATCCATAAACCCAGCATAGTGGTTTGTAAGAAATAACAGAAGGAATTGAGATTTATGCACTTACTGTGGGTGCAGTGCGACCCTTGGACTAGCACCCAAGCAGAAGGCAGGTAAATGGGTGTACAGCTCTTTTCTATCAATCAATTGCATTCCTCTTTAGATGGGATGGTTTAAATATCTAAGGGGTCTAGGAAAACAGCTTTGGATGTGTAACTGTGTACTGCTGCTCCTTGTTCCAGTGTCTGTTCGAAATATATTAGACCCCTTTAGAGCAGGGACTGACATTTAGCTTTCCAGAAATGGCATAGTCATAGCTAACTTCAGCTGCTCAGCATTACCAAGGCTGAGGTGATGCTAGAATGACTTTGGAGGGCTTTGAAACTGGACAGATTTTGCTAATTAGAAAGCTTCCTCCATGCTACAGTCTTCATTGCTCTTACTATGACTATCTAGGGAACACTCCTAATACAAATTAATAACATGCTTTTCTAAAAAAATACAGTTATGATGTAATGATTCAATGTATTTCCACATAATAAGCCCATTATCAGTCACTGTTTTCCATCTGTATTCCCAAATATGTCTCAGAAGTTACTGACTAGACTCCAAGAGGCATAGATCTCAGCCTTAAGCATTTATTTGAGTTTGTAGAGCTCAAGATAGTCACGTACCCTGATCAATCTTAGAGTTACATAAGTACTTCAGTATATAGTGCTCACTTTATGCAGCCTCAGCTCTATCCTCATGTTCAAGCAGCTGGACTTCAAAGACGTCAGGCTAAACAAGAGAATAAAGATCTTTGAACGATGCAAGTTCAGTATTGTACCTTTGTTTTGCATGAACTGTGTTCTGTTACATTCAGCTTCTGATGTGTACTTGAAGCAATCTGTACCAGAAAGTTTATTGTAAAAGTACAGAATATGGATATTAGCCAGACCCTTTGGCTGTCACAGTAATACTAATTATAAATTCTTATGCTTTGATGAAGCAGCAAAAAAATGTTTAAGGATTACAGGAGACCCACTGATTCCGTGTTGGAATGACACTATAATTATGAATACAGTTTTGCTCTGTTTTCAGTTGGCTTTTTTGTTTTTTATTGTAGAAAACAGTATATATGTTGCACCTTATTGAAAAAACAATGTTTGGACTCTATTTTTTAAATAAAACTGACTTACAGGACTGGAAACATTTCTTGAACATCTTATTAATTGGAGAAGTATTTACTTAATGTCTCTGTATGAATTTGAGGCTTCCTTTTCCCAGCTATAGGGACAACTCAAGCCTGATGAATGTTTTAGGATATCTAATTCAGTTATAGGTTAGCTAATACTAAGTAGGGAGTTAGTAAAATTTATGCAGTGGACTTCAAAGAATCAGTCTTGACAGTTGGCTGTTTTATTTTCAGAGAGAAATGTTGGGGGTTTTTTTGCCCCCCGTGTCCATTTTTTTTATTCAGCATCATAAATCCTTTATTAAAGAAAGAAAGAAAAAAATATTTCTCCTACTGGGTTGTTCTGTTTAATGAAACTTCTTTAAAGCTAGATGTTGCAACACCCTGATGATTTCAGGTTTTGTATATATTTTTAGTTGCACTTTAGTTCAGAGCTAAGCTCAAAAACTGAAAATGGCAAGTTCAATTATGTCCCTTTAACTGGATGAAACATCCCTTAAATCTGTGTCAGAGGCTAACTTTTAGGTACTAGCAAAGAATATGGGCTTAATCCTGGTTAATGTACTAACCAAGCAAGTAGAAAGACACTATAGCTTTGTGCAAATGAGACATTAATCAATGGTTTATCCTAAAGAAGCATTACAGGTTTCAAGACATGCTACAGAGAACAAGTTTGATAAAATTGGTACATCAGCAATACCCTAGTTTAATTACTCATTTCAAAGCTGGTACTGGAATCATCAGGCCTCCAGCTTCTTCCATGGATTACTGTGGCCCTAACACTGCCCAGCGCTCCCACTGAAAAGCCAGGAGGCATCAGGCATGCAGAAAATTAAGTAGTAATAGTTCCTGCAGTTTGTTTTTGGTTACAAGGGACTGAGCCTTAGACCTGCCTGTCACCACTTGTGACCAACTGGGAAATGGAAATAAAAATGTTCAGATAATTCAACTGTGCACCATGTATCCTGACCTAGGTACTCATTTCATTTAAACCAAACAGCCCACTGCCATCCATGTACCTTTTTGCTCCTTTAGGAAGGCCTTCCTCCCCATATATTTCCTACAAGTGACATTATTCGCCTGTGCTATCCTGCTTCTCTTACTCCAAATGTGATCTTGCTTCCAGCTCCTCTCCAGTGTGGTAGCCTGGATGCCCAACAAACACAGTCTTACAGACAATGTATCCCACACAAGAAAGGTGGTGGATGAGCTCCTCTCGTGACGTATGGGATTTTTTATTGCTGGCTGTTGGAGGACACAGCAAACACAGTGTTACTAGCACTTGTACGCTACATTGAGTTTTTGGATTGTTTTTTGACTTGCTATCTTAATGCAATACTAAAAAGATGGACTTTTCAGAAAAATAGCTGCTACGTTTGCACAGATCAATCTATATATGTTCACCATCTCAACCAGTAACTGGTGACTTCACAGTGAAGGCAATCAGGAAGAGGGACATGACTGAGAAATGTACCCTGAAGCAGTTACGAGCTCTTAAGCAGAATGAGACAGGAATTGCTGATCTGTAGCTGAAGCATTTTGGTCATGTCTGCATCCCCCCTTTAATCTTTCTTGCATTCTGAACATAATTAATATGCTCAGTTTGAGCACATTATAAGCACAGTTTGAACACAGTTAATGATTTCAACCCTTGCTATCCCCAGAATTATCTCATATACTCAGGGTCAAAACAATCCGAGTGTTCCTACAGATACAGTGCTTTCCCCAGTCACAGCAGTTAAGTGGTTAGGAAGACACTACCATATGTAACAGCCAGATTGGGGAGAGTCGGTATTTGGCACTTCAGCTGTGTTTCATTTGAGAAATGATGTTGCAGCTTGAACAATCAGTGCAGGGCTCTTTGTGGGGATTTGCAAAGCCCCTGCGGTCCATTCCTGGCTTGCACAGCATTCAGAGCAATGTCTGTGTGGGCCAGCTGTGATTATAGAGCACATACCCTACAGATTAACCAGATTCAGTAAAGGGCACGGAAAAAATGTGCAGATTGCTTAGGAAACTAGACAGTTGACTATATTAGCTAGGGAGAGTTGCTTTGTCTCCTCAAGGTTACATCCACCGGGGCATCTAACTCTCAGGAAAACCATCCCCTGTGAGGAGTTCGCTAACTAGTTTCATCACTAGGAGGGAGTAATGCCTAAAGTAAAGCTAAAATCGTATCTACCAAGTACAACCAATGTGACTGTTTTCTAAAAGGCAACTTTTTCCCCCTCTGAAAGTAAGCTCTTCCAACAGTTTCTGGTGAGAGCTGGTCTGTGACTGTGCTGCACACAATTTGAGTGCTGCAGGGCAAGTGCATCAAATGCTAGCTGAGAGTTTATCCTTTGATAAATGCAGAAGTGGGTGGCTGCAATAATTGTGCCATGGGAAAGGACCATTCAAAATAATTAAAAAGTGAGATGAAATCTAGCTGTCTACTTCCACCAGGTAACGTGAAAAGTTAGTTCCCTGTTATGAAGCCTTATGATTTATGAAGTATGCTTAGATCATTACCAAAGTTACGTTTTGCCTGGAGACAGATTTTACTCACCTCTCAGATTAGATTACCATTAGGCACCAGAATTTCTACATGAATTAAAGGGGGCAAGCAGACCCTCGAAGTCCCCAAGCCTAGGAAGAGAGACACATAAACTTTGTTGCAATTCATGGTTGAAGGGGAGGACGCAAACTATGAAAGGCTCCAAAATGTCTCTGGTCTGCACTGAATTCCAGGGAAGAAAAAAACAAAGCAGAAGAAATACCATCACCAGCCCTTTTCTTTATAACAGTAGCCTCATGGTTAGGGGCTGTCGGGATCTGGTAGGGATGGGATCCAGTTACAGCATTATGTAAATGCCCTAATCCTCCTAATACAGGTCTTTGAGGTGTTGAGTGGGCACCTGACCTCCTGATGTAAGTGCAGCTCACTTACCCCAGTGCAGCTCCTTCTTTGCTAAGTGCTGTTGTGTTTGGCTTCCAGGCAAGCCAGGAGTGTTGTCCTATGAGCATTTGTAGACTTCTGTTTAGAAATGTCTCAGCTGGCTATTCTGAGTGTTGGGATGCAGACTCTTTATCTTGATTTTTATACGGAATTTAGGCTCCTGCTTATACTCTCATAATTACCATACTCTGTGTGTGTGTGTGTGTGTTCATCACATTTTTAAGGCTCACTGTAGCCTGAACACTGGACTTGGTTTCACATAAGTACAGTTACAAGAACAGAATGGACAAAGTCTGAGTTTGCCTCTGTAAAATTCCTCTCTTTTGAAAATCCTGGTTTCCAGACTGCTAAACAGTTGGTTCACAGTTTCTGATACCTTAAGATATTTCACTAGCACGGAATATTCAAATGGTCAAATGGCTGAAAAACCCAACAAAGCAAGCCGAAGGACAGAACATCTAACATCCATTTGTCATTGACCAGAATATTTAATCTCCTATGCAGTCACTGCTTGAGACCAATCGTCATTTGGATTATGGTAGTAATTAAGGATTTTTAATCTCTGTCCTACATTTAAACACCTGTTTCATCATATTATTCATTTACTCAATTAACTAACTCAAGTGGTAATTTAATCAGAGGTAGAACAAAGGTGGCCAGCCTCTCACGGACTAGTATGGGACCTGCTTTTCTGTGGATCACACGATACGGCTCTGCAGAAAAGCAAGCCCTTTCTTCCAGCTCCTTAAAGAGGGTTACTCTTTCTTAAACAGAGAATTGTAACTCACCATTGACGCAAGGTAAGGAACAAGAAGCAATCAGTTGCCCCTTTCCACTCCTGCCCCTGTCAGGGTAATGCCTTCATGCTGTATACTCCTCAGCAATACATTAATGTGTTCATTCCTGTGGTTCCCAGCACTAAGACCCTCCAGCAAAGCCCAGTCTGCACCATTCCTTTCCCTCAAACCACCAGCACACCAAATCCCATACACAGAAACACCAGGTACTCTTCTCTACCTTGAGTGACATGCAAAGAGCAGTTACAACGGCAGGACAGACACCTCTGCCTCAGCACAGCTGGAGGATGCCACTGCCACCACCTCCTCCCATCTCCATTGTCCTGGCACTGTAGGGCTCTGGGAACAGGAACGTACGAAAAAAGAGGAAAAAAGTGAAGAACTGTGATACTTGGCTGAGGAACCTCTCTATTGCGGCTGACTTTTCACCTGGTCCTCAGAAGGTCTGGCTGGTCATTTTCTTCCCACTGCACCTTCCTACACAAGCTCACAGCTTGTCAGGGAAGGAATATTCAGTGACTAACTGCATCACACTACACAACCATACCAAGAATTGCAGTTAGCTTATTTTCTTACAGATGCACATAGTCTGCCTTTCTCAGATCAATGGAAAACCAAATCCATCATTACATCTACCACAGCTCCATCTGCACTGGGACAGAGGTGTCTGCAGTGCCAAAAGGGCCCCACAATTGTTGTTGCATATAAGCTTCAGAGAGGCGATCTTATCAAATGTAAGGGTATTAAAGTACCAGAGGACACTTGAAAGAGGCCTAGGTCCTTGTGTGCATGAGGATAACTAACCAGCAGTGGGGCACGGGCGCTCTGTGCTGCCCCTGGACCAGCAGATGAAATTTCAGGCACCCCTGCAACACATTGGAGCAAAACATTCTGTCATCTGCTTCTGCTGCTGCATCGACTGCTCGGCATATTTTGTGATCCACTGCTCCAGGCTCTGTGTTTGGCAATATTTGTTAATCAGCGTCAGGATACTGAGCAGTGATTTAATTTAATGGCTCCTGTGGGCTCAGGCTGGGAAGCCTGCTAGGCGGCCTGCAGCAGCATTGGTGCCACGAGCCAGGCACAGAGACTGACAGAGGCCGTAGGGGTGTCCGTGCTGCCCACTGGCTTCTGATTCATGCAGAATCACAGTTGTTTAATTGTTTACTCTAAATGCATAGTTTTTCCTCATGAATTTTCTTAGATATGCCAATTAAAAGCTATTTTTTAATTTATTTTTTTTTCCCCCCAGTTTGATATACTGATACTCTGGAGGGAAAGTGAAAGGAGAGAAAGAAACCTTTTTCTTTGTTTGGACTGTTTGGCACGGCTAAAGCATGACTGTCTGCTTCGGCTTCCTAAACCACATATCACATCTGTAAAAACATAGTGGCAAAAGGAGGAAAAAATAATCTGCAGTGCTTTCCTGGTGGTTTCTGTTGGGCTTTCATGTAACCAATACATTTTCATCAATTATGCATTTAGGTCACGGGAAGAGTTGGAAGAAGGAATTCTTTAGCCATTTCAAAGTGGCTGTCAGGAAGAAAAAATAGCCAAGCTGATGGGGCTAGAAGAAATGCAGTTTTGTTCTGTCCTGATATTTTTCTTTTCCACTTTCTTTACCATCATTCCTTGTTGCATAAGCATTTACCCCAGCATAGCAAAATTTGTAGGGAATGCACAGAAGCCCTTAGAGCATGGAAATCTCTTACTTTGTAATGGCAATTCTAAAGCATATGTAAACAGCATTACAGAATAGAGTAAAAGGCCTGCCCTGTAAAGCATTTGGTCAGATCTAGAAAGCAGAATATACTCCTTGGTAGGCAGAATTACCATATGTAACCTTTAGGCTTCTGTGCAATTTACAACCCCAAGTTAGGTGCTTAAATACCCTTTTAAAAGTATAATAAGAATTAAGTGCTAAGGAACAGGCTTCATTGTAGCTGCCACACAAAGAAGGCAAAAACTGATGTTAGCTACTGAAAAACACAAGAGAAGACCTTGAAATCTCATCTATTCCCTGTACTGGAGATCACAGATGTCTCCTGTCCCTCAGGATCATATACATGAGCAAAGTCTCAAAGAACTTCCTTACTTTTTCTTAGGAAAAATGTCTGAGAACTTGTGGAAATCCTTCTGGTGCCGTGTCCCACATCTTACATGTGCTTAAAGCATTGAGCAGGAAGCAGAAAATGAGGGCTCAGGGCTTTCCAGCCTCAGATTTTCTGAAACCTCATTTGAAGCTGTAGGGACCAAAACTGCATATTACAGTACAGGTACTCTTAAAGCCATGGGCTGATACTCTGCTAAGAGGGAAATACAGAGTATGCCTCTTTAATCCAGAGCAATTTGATTTCATTTTGATTTCAGCTGATTTTGTTTTGGAATTGAAAGAGCTAACAGCTACTTCAAAGGTTAAATTTAGCATATTTGTATTATATATACACAATCATTTAGGATATTTAATTTGATTCTTAAAATGGGTTCCCCAGTAAGCAGAAAAATCTTCTAAGTGGCTTAAAAGAAAAAAAAATATCTTAAATTCCGTTATAATTAAGGTTACACATGCAAAGGTTAGCAGTTTGCTTATGTTCATGAAACAAATCTGTCCTGTGAGACAGGGCATCTGGAGGCAGGGCTCTTTCATGCCTTCCTCTTGGAGATGTCCTACTTTCCACAAATACCAAACATGCATTTCACAGGAGTAGAGTGACTTTCTGGAATAACCTCTAGGACTTTTACCTAAGGCCTGTGGTTCTACTGCTCCCCAGCTTTCACCAGTAAATTGTTAATTACTTGTTCAATGTTAACCAGTAAGGATAGAAAAAAATATAATTCTCTCTGATATTATCTGCTAGTCCTGGTATTCTCCCGAGGGTGACTCCTAAATCACTAGGCTGCTGACTAGCATTAAAAAGCAAAAATGGCATTTCCGAGAGTAAAAGTCTTCATTTCCTTTACTTTTTGTCCAAACACAATGAAGTGAATCATGCTGAATGAAAGAAAAATCTTTTCTGTGACATTTTTGTGAGGAAAAAGCACTCAAAAATATTGCAGTCTCCCCCTACTCAAGAATTCAGTTTTATTGCTTAGGTAAAAACATCAGTCATTTCTACAGCCCCTTTTAACTCCTTGCAGGCACTTTAGAGTCAGATCTTACCATTTCTTCTAAGGCTGTATCTTACTAAATTGGGGGAATAAAATCTTGCCCTTTGTTAGAGTAAGTACTAAACCATCTCTTTACTTTGCGGGACTTACTTAAGATTTACAGCCTGCTTGTGAAAGATAAGCAAAATCAGGCTTTGAAATGCCTGCTGACAAATTTTGCAGCAGTGGAAGTCTGAGCTCTGCTCTTCTAGTCAATTCCTGGTTTGAATTGTTAATAGTTGGAAGTAAACCCCGCTTACTTTCTGTTTTCCAGCATTGCTAGAATTACCTTTAGCCCTAGAACTTCTTAATATTTCTGTGCAATAGTATATATTAGAGTGTTAAGTGCTTTTAAGCCATAGATTGGCAGGTGTTATATAAATATTTATCTTTGTTATGATTGCTTAAAGCAGAAGGCTCAGAGGTATATAAAAGAAAAAATTTAAGTAGTCCCACCTTTTGCCTTTGGTTTTCACATCTATTTCATAATCAATTCAGTGAGAGAAATGCCTCATAGAAAGAAAACAAACTGCCTTGCAGCACAAAACAAGGATAATTTTAATTCATGTTAAATTCCCAGATTTACAGTCACAGTTGATTCAGTTTTGAATTGACCTTTAAAACCATTTATCCTAAATAAATGTAACTGAAGGGTTTCATAATAAAACTGCCTTTTATAGCCTCTTAGAATCATAGAATCATAGAATAGTTAGGGTTGGAAAGGACCTTAAGATCATCTAGTTCCAACCCCCCTGCCATGAGCAAGGACACCACACACTAAACTATGTCACCCAAGGCTCTGTCCAACCTGGCCTTGAACACTGCCAGGGATGGAGCATTCACAACTTCCTTGGGCAACCCATTCCAGTGCCTCACCACCCTCACTGTGAAGAACTTCTTCCTTATATCTAACCTAAACTTCCCCTGTTTAAAGCCATTGCCCCTTGTCCTACCACTAGAGTCCCTAATGAAGAGTCCCTCCCCAGCATCCTTGTAGGCCCCCTTCAGATACTGGAAGGCTGCTATGCGGTCTCCACGCAGCCTTCTCTTCTCCAGGCTGAACAGCCCCAACTTTCTCAGCCTGTCTTCCTATGGGAGGTGCTCCAGCCCTCTTATCATCCTCGTGGCCCTCCTCTGGACTTGCTCCAACAGCTCCATGTCCTTTTTCTGTTGAGGACACCAGAACTGGACACAATTCTCCAAGTGAGGTCTCACGAGAGCAGAGTAGAGGGGCAGGATCACCTCCTTTGACCTCCCGGTCACGCTTCTTTTGATACAGCCCAGGATACGGTTGGCTTGCTGGGCTGCAAGCGCCCACTGCCTGCTCATGTCGAGTTTCTCATCAACCACCACCCCTCTTCTTTGCAATTAATCCAGATTCTTTTTTGCTATTGCTGAAGTGGTGTTTATTCAGAATATTCTGGCTAGCAGGGATGATGGAAATGGGAAGGATGTGTGTCTCTGGGGAAAAAGACTATGTGGCACTCAGCAGAATGTGTGTTTTCTGGACCATTCTCATGCTATTGTTGCAGGACCACTAAGGTTTGCTTAAAACCCCAAAGTTTCAGAGAGACCAGGTGCCTTATATTGTAAGTTTGAATGTTCCTTCCTGATCGAGTTGCTTTTCCCATTATTATTTTTTGTCCCGTTCCCATCTGAGGTTTCTTTCCTGCTCCTTTTCATTTCACCTTAGCTTTTCAAGCAATGACATCCAAATAGAAAGAGACTGTCCTTGCCACAGTTTTCACTCTAAACCTGAACTTCCTGGCTTTTACAGTGTATAATCAATCCCATCATGTCCTGTGATTTCTATTTATGAGTGGCAAGAAGTAAAAGGGAGTTTATTTTGCCTGTATGCAGACAGGCCAACTTTCACACATTAGGAGCAGCAACTAATCATCCACAACATTTCCTAAAGTTTATGGTACTGGCAGACAGCTGTTTTCATTCTGATATGATGGTTTCTTTGCAGACTCCTGCTGCCAGCAGTGTCTCAACCACTTTACTAGCACTCCATGCTCCACACATCCTGAGCTACTGGCTTTAAAGCTCCTTTCTACTCTATACACACAAAAGCAAACTAGACTGCCAATAAATACTAAGGAGACAGACATTTGTTACTACAGCCATCTGCTGTACCAAGGGAAAATTTCAGTTATCAACACCTAGAACTAAATGCAGAAAATGACAATATGTAGGCACGCATCCCAGGTCCTTCAATAAAAGCTTTTAAATTTACTTTTTGGTTTTCTTTTTTTCCTTCTTCCCCTTTTAAATCTTGGCCCTCGAAGGTGTAAAATGCATTAAACTCTACTGTTTATGATACAGGAGTTAAAGAAAAAAAAGTTACCTATATTCTCTGAAAGTTAACCAATGTTACCATAACTACATGTATCCCACATATGCTATAAATGAATAGAAGCTTGGGCCTTGCCTAAGTAATCATCAATAACAATATTAACAGCTCTTTAATATTTGACTTGATTAATGTGGAGCTTAGGAGACTGGATTTCATCTCTGCAATGCTGGCTACACAGCTTTGTCTGTAATCTCATATCTGCAAACTTGTTTAAATGCTTCTTGTCTTCAAAGACTTCAGAAGAATGTCCTTGAAGCAGAGAGTATACCCCACCGTCAGCCAACAGTCCAAGTGTCTGTCTTTGAACAAAACTGGTGTTGGAAGACAGCATCTTATGCCATGGATAGCATGAGGCTGTGTACACAAATACTGGTGTGAGGCACCCAGAAATGTTCCCTTTAGCCAGTTCAGCCTGAAGATAAAATTTTCTAGAAATGAAACATGGGGAAACCTCAACAAATCCTGCAATTCTCTGAACTGCTGTCAATTGTTGAACATGGGAGATGAAAAAACTGGATTGGGGGAAGGGGAAGAGTTCCGTTTCATCCATCCCTTATATAAATATTTATGATCTTCAAGTAATGAGGTATTGAAATCAGAACATTTGATCTATATTCACTTTCTTTCACTCCCACTGATACAAACATATTTGTAATCATGCATATTTGTTCAGTCCAGTCGTGCTGTCTTTAACTTCCATCTAATTATTCTTTATATGATTATAGTTCCTAAGAGCCCAGTCACAGACTAGAAGGCTACTGTGCTAAGTGTAGAAAGCATGAAAAAAATGTCTTGAACCCCCAAAATTATGGAAATCCACCCATTAAATTCAATGTTGTTTTCCCAGTTGGTTTTATCATGCTTCTAATTAATCTTCTACACAAAAAGACAGTAGAAAGCATAATTTACTAAAAATCAACATAAAGAACAGATCTTAAACATGGCACGATTTGCCAAAACATTTAAATCTCTATACTGCTCTGGCAGTATAATGAATGTTACATTTTAGAATTCTTTAAAAAGCTTTAAGTATTCCATTAAAAACCTTACCAACATAGATTCAATAAGTAATAAGTGAAGGCATTATTTAATTTGTCTTTTATGTGAGTAATTGTGCTTATATGAAAAAAAGAGCAAGTCCCTAATGCAGGAATTAGAGTGAAATTTTGTGGGGTCTCCATTATACAAAAGCTTAAACTTGTTAGATGTGATGGCCCTATCCTGTATTACGTCTGAGGTATGTAGATTTAAAGAAGATGAAATAGATGATTAATAAATAATGCTTCTTCTTGCAAGCATCTGATGCACAAAAGAAAACATTTTCCCAAAAGACACCAAAGAGCCCTTTTGTCAAGCAGCAAAGAACTGCTTGGCTCTTGCAGAGCTGCTGGGAAGGGTTGTCAGAGTCTGCTTAACTGGATGTCAGGGGATGTCCCCTTTTTAGGTGACTTCTCCAATGACTCAAAGGCACTGCCATAGCTTTTGTCACGCTCCTTTCCATGATAACGATGGAGTTGTTGTGTTTGGTCAATTTCCCCTGTCTCAGCAGGAGAACATCTCAGCAACGTCTAGCGCAATATAATGTTATAGTGATGAAGGGTTTGATAATCAGGTAGAATGGAGGAAAAGAGATAGATCATAGCCATGTTTTAACTGCTAATTGCAGGGTACCCATACTTTTAGGTGCAAGGCTGCTAAGTACAGACAGGCACTGGAAACCAATTTGCTATCAAGCTAGATTCCTGTTAAATGAATTAAGTGTATTCACATTGGGAACCTGTGGCTTGTTTTAGGACTCAGGCTGCATTAGGCAGGGCTTCACTCCAGCCCCCAGAGAGATGCAAGCCCAGCAAATGCAGCAACCCTAACAGCGGATCTGTTGAGTGTGATCCATCCCTGCTCCCCTGTTGCACTTCACTTTCAGCCAGTGGGCAGATTTCCCCGCTGTTCCAAGGAAGACAAATATCTCTAACAGTTCCTTCTGAAATCTCAGGGGTCCCCTGCTGTTAGCTTTCTGCCTGAGGAGGCTTGCTGCGGTCAGTGCTCCAGCAGTAGAAACATGGGCTCGGAATTAAGGCAAGAAGCAGTCACAGCCGAGGCCCTCTTATGGGGCCATGTAACAGCATGTGTCCTACCCATCAGCACAAAGCAAGAAAGATAACCCTTGAGAGGCAAGTATTCACATCCTTCATGTCAGGCACCTAGCCTGGGCACCTGCACTCCTGGAACCCTCTTACAGTCCAAGAGACTGTAAGCCTCTCGTCTGAACTGTGTGCTGGATGTACGTGAAATTTCTGCACTGGCGATCTAGGAGCCAGCATTCCTCATCTGGAAACATAAAGGTCTTAAATGCCTTAAGTAGATTGTGTGAGCAACTCCCTCCTCTTCTCCACCTCCTCAGTGGGTTGGCAGTTGGTGGCAATGCACACAGGTGAGAGGAGAACAAAGGAAAGTACCTTTATTTCTGGAAGAAGAAAAAAAATGTTCTATTTTTCTTTTAAAGTACGCAGGATTACCAATTCATTTATTCATAGTACTTGGTTTTTAATCTGTCAGGGAATAATGACCCATTATTTTATACTTATGGGAAATGACACTTTCTAGTACCCGGTATTTGCAGCTGTCAAATTATATATGTCAGCATCTGTCACTCAGCAGTGGTGCTTAACGAACAAGTTTTGCATATCCCAATGAGCTTCTACTAGAACAGAGGAAAATATTAACACCTTTTCTGGCAACTGTAGGGCTGACTACATTTTTGGCATATTCATTTCTGCTCCATTATAGCCTTACCATATACAGCCTGGACTGCACAGCCTCAATGGTTGTAACAGGCTGATTAAATACACCAACATACAGATTTCTGCCTGTAAACTGCAGAATAGAATATCTTCTTTTCCTAATTCAAATGACTTAATGAAAAATGAAAATAACAGCATTACAATGAAAGTATGAAATCTCTAACAGCATGAGCTGTCAATAAAGATTTAAAACCTTTAGGGCTTTGTCCAGTTTGGAGTAATGACAGTCCTCTAGGTCCTCAGGCTCTCCATGAAGTTATCTTGTCCAACTTGCACCCAAAACTTTCCAGAGGAAAAAGCAGTAAGTCACTCATCATGTCACAAAAATGAGGGGGAAAGCAGCAGATGATCACATATTTATATTTTTAATTTTGCATAAGAATTTAATTTTTCCTAGGAAACTAGGAAATTATTAAAGAAAGCACCAAAATCCTATCCCAGTTCAGTGTGTCAATGCAATTATTACAGCATCAAACATCTCTACAGATTTCTTCATGTCTCTAACTCTGACCAGCTTCAACAATTTTAAGGATATTGTGTCCAGCTTATAGCTGATCCATACTCAGAAACAAGACCCTTCATTGGTATATATTTACACAAGCTCACAAAAAGAACCTTTTTCATTTTTTGTCACATATTCTTCTATTTCTACATTGCAAACTGATACATATTTTACAACAAATTATCTGCTGCAAAATACGACAGTTTGCCTAGACATTATCTAATAGTGTGAAGTGGGCAAGCACATCATTAGCACACAGGAACAACTTTGCCTATAAGACTCATTGCATCACTACGATTTATGCAGAGCAAAAAGGACAGAAGCCAGATGAATCAGACAGCAAGGAATACGCGATGCTGTTCTGGGGAGAAAGTTCCCCCACTCAAAGGCATATTAGTCTTTTTTGTTTTCTTTTTCTTAAAAAAAAAAAAAAAAAAGAGGCTCCCATGGCAACTTCTATGCTTCACTAATGAGCTTTCCAGGATTGCCTAAGCCTTCTGGCTCTTCATGCAATCCATGGGCAGGACCCTGGGTCCGTCTTAGAGACACTAAGCCATCCTCAGTCTAGAAACTTTGAAAGCAAAGTGGAAGGTGTCCCTGCCCATGGCAAGGGTGTTAGAACTAGATGATCTTTAAGGTCCTTTCCAACCTAAACTACCCTATGATTCTACGAAAAAGGCAACATATGGGACTTTGGTCTAGGCCCTTCATTGCAGGATGGGCTATAACCTGACACCTTGATTTTAGGGAGGACAACTATGGCATATTAAAGCAGAAGTATTTTTCAATATTGGGTTCTGTGTGTCCTAACATGGTACATTAACTTTTCTCACTGGAAAATCATTGGGGGAGAACTGTTATTTCCTCAAGTGGGTCATGAAGAGGAAAATTCATACTGAACTTGTATGACCAGACACAGCTGCTCCTCATATCAGATATAAAAATTAAGTATTTCAGAATCAGAGTCTTAATATTTTAAAGAAGATCCTGTTCACTGTGATTGTCTACCTTGGATGCATGGCAGTTGCCAAATCCCTGTGCACTGCAGGTACTTAAAAAGTCTGTGGGCCTACACGTTTTCCATGGCTGAATGAGGAGTTAGCAAGAAGTCAGAACAATCTGCCAGAAGCCTATTTCCATCTTGTTTCCTGCTTAGGCATACTTTTCTGTAGCTCGAATAGGCACCACAAAGGAATACAAGTTACTGAATCTTTGCTTAAACTGAACAGCAACTGGTATCGACACAGTTGAGTCCTGGAGATTGCACAGAGCTATGTACAGACAGCTGGGAGCTGAAGGGCAAGGCCAGCAAGATTCATCATCCTGCATAAAGTCATAGAAACTAAAGCTGACTCCTAGGTCCAACTTACTTATACCCACAAATATCTGTTGTTACACAATACATTTAATCACAGAAATAATTTAAGTTGTTCACTTGTTCATACCTTTTTAATAGCTTAACAGAAAATCAGCCCAAATATCTTTCTTTCCCCATAGAATTACGTATGAAACAATATATGTCAATGAGCTAATCGCCAAAGTGGAAAGCCAAGCTGAAGATACAGTGATACTGCAAAGGAAAATAAATCAGTGATGTCATGAGTTCACCAAACATAGTCGTTAAAAAAGAAGAATTATCTGAAATTCTTCTTACGTAGTTCCTTTAGCCAAAATTTGTTATCAATCAGATTCAAACTGGTTCTATGAAATTAGTTGATTCCATCAAAGTCAAGTTTTCAGTAAAATTGCTATTCTTTAATAGCACTTCTTGGGCTACTTAAAGCTTCCTAGAATTGTCTGATGCTATTAGTGGAATTCACTAATAGCAGTGATTCCAGTCATTTGTTTTGGAGATGGATTTACAAAACCTTTTATCCCAAGCCCTTCATTTATGCTTGTATTAACAATAAAAAGTACCAGTATTCACTGTGATTGGAATAGATCTTAGCAATATTTCAGATATTAGCCATGCTATTAATCTGACTAAACAGACTAAACAGAGGTTTTCTACATCTGAACTAATGACTTTTGGCTTCCTCTATATGGAAAAGAATAGAGGCATTACAGCACAACCCACCTCATCCTAAAGTCAACATCTAAAATGCATATCCAGTGAATCTCACCACATAGCTAATTCTCTCTGTTAATGAAGGAAGAAAACATGTAGTGAGATGGGCTGCAAGCCTCTATGGGACAAAAATCTAAAGTAAAGCAAGAGGAGTTCCATCACCAGGAAATATTAAGATGAACATGAATCAGGTTGCATTCAGATTTATAGTGATCTGCTCAATCCTTACATAGAAACCGGTGTCATTGTTGCTCCTTTCTATTGAATACTGTATGTAGCAGGGACTATTTGAGCTGAATATTCTATTGACATAAACAGAGTTTTCTAGATCAATGAATATAAGTAAAAAGAAAGCTCAACAACAAAAATGAGCGGGTGGAAAATTGAGTGCATTTGGCAAAGGCTCAAATTAAAGCCCTTCAGTGAAATCACAATACTAACCCATGAAATTAAAGCCACTGATCTGAAGCACAGGCTAGACTTAGTGTCACAACATTTTTACCCTTCTAAAATGCTTAAAGACAGTCTTTTCTGTTTTAACTATTCAAACATTAATTCACCTTATTTTAGTACACTTACAAAACCTTATTCAATTGGGCAAATCACCAAAGTAGAATAGAAAACAGCAGTGAACTAATGCAGTTTGTGTGGCATTAAAGAATATGCATGATAAATTTCGGGTTTTAAATACAATAAATCAGTCATTTAAATTTAATATAAGTGGCATAATTTCATTCTGCTTCATTAGCCTATATAAACACAATAAAATCTGTCAAATGCAAACAAAGGGCCTCCTAGAGGTGATATTTTAATTGTAATAAAACTGTCATCTAGATTAAGAGGCCAGCTGAACAATTCATTTCTTCACAGAACTTAATGCTGTTCTAGAAAATGAGTGTTAGGTTTAATTTTTCCTGATGTGCTTGTGCACAACAACAACAACAACTTTGCTTCTGCTCTTTAATGCAAACAATCTTCTCGATGGGTCAAGCATCACGTCAGAAGAAAGGCAGGGCAAAAAAAACCAGGGTGGGTTGCAGCATGAAGCTCTGCTTCTGCTGCCTCCTTTGGATTATTGCCTTTAACATCAGTGAGAGTTTATCTTAGAGATGGGATTCAGGGGAAGGACTTATAAGCTAGCCAAACTTTCTCCAACATGCTTTAGTCAGGTGGGAAGAGGGAGTTTTCCCTGATGCCCCCGCACAGACCAGAGCACCTCCCCTTGCATATCACCTTTGACAGGAGTCCCTGAGTCATTCCCCTAACCAGGGTTGGGAATTACCACTCAGCAACACATGCTTGCTGATAAAATTGTACCTGCATTTCCTTCCTGATGCCAGTAGGAAGAAGTATCTTGTTTTTCTTTTTTACCCCCTAAAATGTTAATACAACTCATTTTTAGGTAGCTGAGAAGCAAAACACTCAGGTCTTCCACTGACTGGCTTTAATTGCTTGACTAGATATCTTTCAGCTGATAACTGTGAAATATTCACAAGTGGCATAATCTAATTCCAGCTGGGACAGTTGACTATCAGAAGCTAACTTTGCTGGCTTTACTTCCCCCTTCCCTCTCTCCTCTGTATACGCTCATGCTGCTCTTCTGTATTTTATTACTTCAGCTAAGACCCTGTGAAGCCTATACAGGTTAAAAAAGGCAGCGAGGGCCTCTTTTCTCTGCCTGTTGTGAAAGCAGTAACCTGCACTGAAGGGAAAAATCATCTTTTGCGGTAAAGAATTATGTGAAATTGTTTACCTTATCATTTGAGTTTTAATCCATAAAACTATTTCCTCCCTAAAAATAGAGCTGCATACTTTCTAAGCCATTTAGCAACCAGACAGAAAAGCCACCAGCGTGCTTTTGACTGTGATTTCTTAATGCCACATTTTAAAAAGAAACATCTCAGCAGCCTTTCTGAGTAAGAAACAGTATAAAGCTTTAACAGGGGACAAGCGGCATCTTAATTTCTTCACTGAAGAAGAGAATCTGCTGGGGATTTTATGGATGTATTTATATTTCTTCAAAACTACTTCTTCAAACTGTGTCAAGTCCCTCAGATTTATTCATGCCTGCTCTAGGTATATGCTGTATGCAGCAGGTGAGTGGCCACTCTTTTACTTGACTAATTGGGCAGCTGCTTCTGCCAAAGCCATTAGCTGAAGCTTTCATGGCTAGGAGGGAACAGTTACAGCTTTAATTTCTGAAGGCTGCAATTATTAGCACTGAAGCAGTCCCAGCATTTTGGAGGAGACCTCCAGAGATTGTACATTTGCTCCATGGCTGCAGCGGTCTCGGGACAGAAAAACTTGCCACGGGACCCTCAGCTGCCCTGGAGCCAGCGCTGCTCCCTGTGTCTGGGGAGCTGGGAGGGGTATTTGCAGAATTGCCCTTGGAATGGGTTAGACACAGCCTGATGTGTCTAATGTCTCACAACATTTTCCCTTCCTCCCTCACACAACAAAGAGCGGTCCCCGCCAGGTGTTGAGTCTTGGGGCAGAGAGGTCCTCCATCCGCCTAAGACTCAGCTGGACATTTTTAACAGGAGAAATGTCTCAGATCAAATTAAGTTCCAGAATACAACATGCCGTGTTGGCCTTACTAGAAAAACTAGTGAAGAAGACTTTCGCACATGTAAAGTATTTCATGAATCCAAACCAAAACATTTCCACGTCCCTTTGAATTTCTCTCTTAAGGTTTTCTTGTCCCCCAGGGCTCTCTAAATGTTCAGAAGTGAAAGGCCAGTGTATTAAAATAAATATCTCGGGGGGTTACCAGATTGCTGGATACCACCCTTGTTTTGTAGATGAAGGGAGGGTAAACACAGTTTGTTTGTGCAAAGAAAAAGAACTGTATGAGACAAGGACAATTTTAATGAGTTCAAGATGATGCATCTCTGTTCCTGAGGAGCACAGCCAGGCAACTGGTGTGCACAGTGTGCGGAAAGGAGGGAAGCTCCCCACCGCAGCGTGCCATCATGCTGCCCCAATGTACCTCCCTGGGGTCACCTCCTGATAAGTCCTCTGTGCTCATTTCTTTGCTCAGCACCAGCTGAGCACCTGCTGGGCTGGAAGGATGGAGCAGGAGGCTCGGGCATCCCTCATGCCCGCGTGCCCCACTCTACCAGCATGCACCAGAGCCACTCCAGAACCACTGCTTCCAAGGCCCCGACCAGTCCCAAATGTGTTTACATGTATGCCTGGATTTCAGCCTCCAGTAAAAACATAAAGGCTACCTCTATACTGGCAGCACTCCAGTTCCAGATGGGAATGGGGCACAGCAGCACACAGCAGCCCATGCCCCTTCCTACTGTAGCCTGTCTGTCTGCCTGCAGACACAAAACCTGACACACAGCTGAGATACACAGAATTACAAAATGGTGAAGGTCATCTAGACCAACCTCCTTGCCCAAGCAGGGTCACCTAGAACATATTTCTCAGGATTGTGTCCAGAGATGCCTCCAAAGAGGTCCCTTTGCAGCCCTGAGGTGCATCTGCACAGAGAAGCATGGCAAGCGTGACACCCCTGTTTTGAGGCAGTTGGTCCCTTGAAACCAACTTGGATCCAAAAAACCTTTGCCTGATGTAGTTCACTTAGCATCTTCCCACACTGACGTGATTGTGTAGCTTTTGTAAGGGAGTTTGGTTTTAGTTAGCCACTTCAGACAGAAACCTGTATAAACACAGCCCTGTGCATATATATATAGCCTGTGCAAATATTAGGATATTACGCATGCAAACAACCATATCATTTAGTTCTCTGCAAAGTCAAAGGTCCCCAGAGCAAACATCGATAATTGCCTATGTGAGAGCATGATGTGATTTTTCCAGTTGAATTTAAAGGCAGTAATGAGCAGCAGTAAATCTTAGCTTCCAAAGATTTGGTTTCAAAATGTATCATCGCAGAAATGGTCAAAATGTGGTCATTTTCTGTGGAGTTGGTAGTGGTTTACTACAATAGAATAGAGATCAATACAATCATCTAATGTCTTTGGACTTTATGAGGGTACTATCAGCTTAAATAGGTTGTTTTAAGTCACTCATGAAAAGACTATGATTGGAAAATGTTTTTCCCTTTCTTTGTGCTACCTTTTATTTTCCTGGAGTTTAAAATTACCCTGTTTGCATCAGCCGTTCATCTAGCAAGAGAGAGATGAAATAATTTCTGCACCTTTTTATAGCAGAAGGTAGTACTGCAAATAGGTGCAACTATAAATCCACCATAAGGGTTTTAAGTTTGTTGCATCAAGTTCTTCCCAAAATAACTGTGAGTCATTCACGCTCCCTTTGGCATATTACAATTTTTAGCCATTGAGAATCTTCAAACACTTACTTACATACCTTCTGATTTTATACTAGGATCCAACCAAAGCAGCAGGCCAGCCACAGGCCATTTCCAGCTGGTTGAAAATCAGCAAGTTTTTACTCTGAGCACTACATTACTGCAAATCACTTGAGGCACCTATATTTTAACTGTATGCTTGGCACTGTTAAGTAGAGTACCAGGATTGCTGCCTTTAAGCAGACACTGATATTTGTATCTTCTTTGGCTTTAGAGATGTAACAAGATCTATTAAATGTATAATAAAATTCATTCAGCTGCACACAAACCCATGTTGCTCTGCAGTTTTGCAGTATCAAGGACACTGGGTTTGTTCTGCAGTTCAGAAGAAATATCCCTGGCTATAGCAGGCTAGCTAAGCTAGCTATTACATACCTAACAGAGAAGAGATTCTTTTCATGTTGTAGGACCCTCAGATAAAAGTTGAAATAGTGATATCTAGATTAATACTGATGAGTAGTCTCTCTTTTGGCAGTAAAGAATCATGTTTTTGAATATTCAGCAAATGTAATATATGATGTAAGAGCAGCTCCAGCTAAAATCAGTTGAATTTTTTTGTACAGGCATCACTGGATCAAGATTTCACCATTATGTCAAACGTAGCTTTAGCAACAGAATTGAGAAGGAAAGTCTTTCCCACTCTTCTATTTGTGAGGTTTTGGTTTGTTTTCCATCCAAAAAGGAATTGGAGAATCATATTTTCTAAGAGTTCCATTGTTCAGTAGCTCAAAGAATTTTTGTTTGGGTAGGGACAATTAAAAAAAGGGGAAAAAAGATTAGTAAAATGGAAATAAAATGAAACCAGGAGACTGGCACGAGACTGGCACAAAACTGGCACAAACGGAAAAAGGCATGGGATGTTTTCACAGAATCACAGGATGGTTTGGATTGGAAGGGACCTTTAAAGATAATCTAGTCCAACCCTTCTGACATGGGCAGGGACACCTTTCACCACATCAGGTTGCTCAAAGCCCCATCGAAGCTGACCTTGAACAGTTCCAATAATGGGGCATCCACAACTTCTCTAGGTGACTTGTTCCAGTGCCTTATCAATCCTCACAGTAAAGAATGTGCAACCTAAATTTACACTCTTTTAGTTTAAAATCATTAACCCTTGTCCTGTTATAACTGGCTCTACTAGAAAGTTTGTCTCCATCTTTCTTATAAACCTGCTTTAAGTATTCAAAAGCTACATTAAGGTCTTCCGGAGCCTTCTCTTCTACAGGCTGAATAACCCAAACTCTTTCAGCCTGTCTTCATAGCAGAGGTACTCCAGCCCTCTGACTGTTTTCGTTGCCCATCTCTGGACCCACTCTAACAAGTCCATGTCTTTCTTGTGCTAGGGGCTCCTGGGCTGGATGAAGCTCTGTTTTCTGACAAAAGAAAAAATAATCTAGTTATTAGTTAACTGCATGAGAGTGCCCCTATATAGGATGATTCTAGGAACAACAGAAGGAAGACCTAATGGCAAGGCTAACATTTATTGCCTGGGCTCTTTCTAACCTTTCCCAGCATCATATATGTGATAAAGGGTGTATTATCTTCTCTCAGAAGAATTGGTTCTGTCTATAGATGCTTAAAAGACTGTTTTTAATTTTGCATGTATTCATAGAGATATTTCAGTTTCAGCTGACTTCAGTATGGCTCACTGGCTGCATGTGAGAATAGAATTTAATGGTGAATCTTTTGTGAACACAATGGGAGTACAAGAAGGAAACGTAGGTCAAAACCAACAAAACCTAACAGATTTCTCTTGTTTTGTTTCAGCCCCCCCCCCTTTTCATGGCATAGTGCACAGGAAAACTCCTGGACTCAAACCAATCCTCATCTGTCATCTAGGAAATGCAGAAGCAGAAATGCTGTGGGAAAATTCAAAGGTCTGTTTTTTTCAACTGTACTTGGATTGAGCAACAGCTGGGATTTTCCTCATGGATAAGCCAGTGAGAAAAAAAAAAATAGACAAGGAAAATTTGGGACAGATACACTGGAAAAAAGAATTAAAGGTCACAGATCTATCGAATATCGGTATGCTTATATTGACGGGCAATGTAGTTTTATAGCTTGAGAGCTGCAAATTTCATTATTTCCATAGAAGCCAGTTATACCAGCTTAAATTACTTTTTAATTAATTCATCAATTTTACCACAGAAGAGTTAGAAAATCCTTAAAAACATTTTAAAAAGGTATGTTCAGGGCCTTCCAGCTCTTCTAAAGTTTTCTTTTTAATCCAGACACCACATACTCTATAGAAAAATGAATTGAAGGCAGCTTGTGTGTCTTATGTGTTCTACAGTAGTCAAATATCTTTCCAAGAGAAAAAATTTGTTCTTGAAGAATAAAGACCTTTCTACTGAAGAAAATTAAGATTCATATGTCATTGAAGGTTATTAAAGCCAGGCTCAATGCCATGTTTTGCCTTGATCCTTTAGATTCCAGTAAAAGATTGATTGTTTTTTTCCCAACAGTTAAACTCCCCTGCTTTCTTACAACTAACTGGTTGAATGGTTGGTTTTCTAACTGGTAGAATGATACCAGTTAGACTAGTAATAAATTGCTTACATTTTTCTGCCCATGACTTCTGTTAATTCTGTAACACTAAGCGTTTTCTTTTTTCTTTCTTTTCTCTGTCATGTCATGTCATGTCTCTGTCATGTATTTTTGGCTAAGATAAGCCATACAGAGCATGAAGTGTATTTGCTGTATGAAAAATTTGCTATTCTTAAGGAAAAGCACACAGGCTACATTGGAGGTAGAATATGTGGGCATGGGCCACAATTTTGTGGCTTTACCTTTAACTTTTGCTGGTCATTGCTCACAAAGACAAGAAGAAAATTTGCAGACAAGGCTATTTCTCTGAAAAACTGAACTGTTTTTCTTTTGATGAAAGATAGAACAAAGTCCCCAGCAGAAAAACCAGCAGCACTGTGTAGGAAACAGTTGTATGTGACTAAACGAATGAATGCACAGTTTATTTTTCCATCTGTGAAGCACTACATGTCATAACCCCTTTACTGTTTAGCTTTATGCCCAATGTTCTTGTCTTCCTCCTCCACATCTCTTTGTCATTTTCTTTGAGTAGTTCATTGGAGTCCTTGGAGAAGGTGCCTCTTCTGGGCTGGCTTCCTGGGAGCTGCCAGTAGTCAGTGCAAAAGGGAGAGAGAGAGCGCTGCAACTTAAGAGGAGTCAGCAGGTCCTAAAGGAGGTGTCCAAGAGAGATAGCTGAGTTGCCCTTTAATGTTTCTAACATTTCTTTAAGTGAAGCCTGAAAGGATAAATCAGCTCTTCTTTTTGGTAAGTGAAGATGGTTCCCACTTGGAGCAAGCAGTATGGATACAAACAACCTGTCCTGAACCGGAAAAGTAATTCACGTGGGCTTCAGACAGACTGAGTTACAGCTATCTGGTTGTCATAGCACATGGAGTTGAGAAGAGCTTCAAAGCAGCTCTTTCCCACTTAGACTTTAGCACAAATTCAGTCGAAGTATGAAGATTTGCAAATTAATAATCCCCAGATGGCATGAGAGGAGCTGCTAACAAAATTCTCTTTTTTTTCTTCACCTCTGTAGTTATGAGTATGGATAACCAGCTCAGACAGGGCATCTAACCTTTAAACTGATACAGTTATCTCCATTTTTCATTCACATTTCTAGCTGCAAGACAGCCTGGCAGCAGATTTGGTGAGTCGCATATGCAAAGTGACTGTCATCAGATCTGACCATATCTCTCACATCAAAGCCCATAATGGTCCAGACAAATCGTGGTGGGAGTCACAGACCAACTGTGTGGAAAATTCAATATTTTTTCTCAGGCTTTAGTGTAGTCCAATCTCTTTAACCTCTGTCCCTCGACAGATAGGAAATTTCATACCTCCCCAATATCAGTAGTTGCTGGAGTGGCTGTCATCCCCTCCTGCTCTTCTCTGCAGCACCTTGCGTGTGTTGAAGAGGTTGTACTTTGGGAAACCATTGCTGTTCACACAGCTTGCTCCGCTTTCTTTCCATTAGCTATGTACACATACAGAAATCCCAGTAAATAAATTCTTTCACAGACCAAGTAGTGAGGGAGAGATGGGTGAAAAAGTGAGCTGCTTTGTTTCATGTTTTTTCAGAGATGGGCATACTTGAGCTGTGGGAGCTTGAGCTGGACAAAGCTTCCTGGTGATAAACTTCCGATCTTCCGCAGGTTGGGACTGCTGGCTGAGAAACAACAGATGCCTTTGGCTGGAAATTGCTCTCCTAAAGAGTATTTCAGCACTTCAGGTTGTTGCAAACTTTCCACTCATATTCCCTGTCTACAAAGTCTCCCATAGGAAACTTCTATGTTTCATGTTAGAAAAGCAGACCTGTGTACAGACTGGGTATTGAAATTTGCATCCCTTGATGTTTTGTCTTGTGTGTATTTTAATAGCTCATTAACCAAAAAAGGTGGGGATGTCAACTGAATTCCTGTCTTAACTCTTTACTGCACAATTCAGGTGGCTCCAAGACAACTAAAAGAGGACAGACAGAAAACAATAAAAATCGACATTGCTGCAAATGCTAATATGGTCTTCAGTGAGTAGTACTGTAAGCCTCTTCTACGCTCATGCATATTCCTTTTTAAAATGCATGTGTGAAAATGTGTCTGTATTCTTTCTCTCCTTACCCTTACAGTGTTGCTGCTTGTATTAAAGATCCTGTTCCTTTGACCATTTTTAGATGTAGTCCCCATAAAGAAAGAAATGAGGGAAAAAAAAAAGAGGGAAAGAAGTTTGGTAAGGACTCCTGTTCTGTCATCTGGGGGTTATTAGTTTACAAACCCTCAACCTTTGACCTGGTATTTTTGCTGAAGTTTGAGTGAAGAACAAGCTCCCTTTGAAGCTCTCCACATCATGTACTAAGGAATGCAGGATTGCCAGCACTTTGACTGTTTAAAGCCTGGATGAGTTATTGTAGCAGGTTTCAGTGGCTCAGGATGGGGGCAGGGCTCTACACCCTCGTGATCAATTGGGAAGGATTCATCTCATCTAATTCTTTTTCCTCTGTAAAAGATGTCAACTTTTCTCAGTATTCATCAAGGCACCCTCTGTGGAGACACGTAGGCACCCTGAGAGGGCACTTCAGCTGACATAGAATCATAGAATAGTTCAGACATGATAGGATGTGCCTGAAGGTGATTATTTATCTCTACTGAATGCAGAGAGACGCTACAGACAAAGCCTGATCAGACAAAATCAGCCAAGCAAAGATTCCAGTTTATAGATACCCATCTCAAGAAGGCCAAAATCTTATTTCATCAGTGTTTGCAAAAACTGTCTGTTACCCAGCATCATCACACTCAGCATTCCACACAAAGGATTTGGGAATGAAGACTACCGCTCCCAAAGAAATATCTTAATCTAAACATATTTAGACAAGTTTGGTATAAACCATTGAAAATAAATTATTCTTCTTGCTCCATATAGACAAAGATGGCTGAGGAAGTCTTATTTCTTAAATTAGTCAATTAAATTAGCAAAAAATTAGTGAAATCTTGGCACTCTAAATAGCAATGCCAACTATGACAATTTCTGACAGATCTCATGATAATTCGCACTACTTATAAATGTCTTGAAATCATCCAATATGCAAGGCATTTTTTAAAGAAGAGAAAATAGCCATTATGATTGCAGAGAAAAGTTAAAATAAGCATGAGTGATATACACTATGCACTTTAAAATGTAATGAATGCTAGAATATCCTATATTAATTACAGTGACATGTTCATTCTATTCTATTTTTTTCTGTTTGGCTTTATTCTATTCTACATATTTAAATTAAGACTTAACCAGGTGGTAATGTCTAAATGTTTTCTGAACAGTGAATAAATTAATTAAAACAAAATCAAGATCACAAGCAGTACATATAAAAGCAATCATGCATGAAGAAGTAAATGTATTCCAGAAGAGATATGCAAGAGTAATGGTAATTTCCCAGTTGCTTCGCTGTGTATTCTAAAGATGCTATTCAGGGACTTACTGATACACGTATTTTCCCACAAATATGTGTATCAGTAATCGTATTTTTCAGAGTATGAACTTCATTCCTGTAAGTTAGTACAGAGAGGGAAGAAAAAGAATTGGGTGAAAAGAATTGGACCTGCTGTTTGGAATGGCATTAGATTTATAACCACTTTGCTATGCTGGAAAATTAAGAATTTGTACTTGCATTATTCATGCCTACTTTGAAAAAGGACAAATGATTACCCTCAAACAAGGATGTAGCAAGTGAATCATGCCCAGGGAAATTTGGGACTGAGTGACTTTGAAAGAAGAGTGCCTTTTTGAAAAGAAAACAGCCCGGAGTACTTCCTGCTTCTCACTGCCTTGTTCAAAAGGGAATCCTAATTTAATGTGTTACACTACGTGAAGTTAAAGAGCACAGGGGCAGTGGGCACAGGAGCTTTGTGTGATGGGACCACCACAACCCTGGAGCAGCACAGTCGGCCCCTTGGTTACTTCCTCCAGCCCCAGCCAGCCTGGGACACCAGGCAGCTCTTCCCTCCTCATAGCTGCTCTCTTCGACTGCTGTCAGGTATAATAAGGCTTCCAATTTGCAGCACATCCTGAATGACAAATCATCTTATGTTTTAACCAGGAAATATCCCCAAACCAGAGAGAAGTTCACTGTGTTGCACAAGACAACCTCGCTAATGCACTGAGGCTGAAATGGAGACAGTGCTGTCAAATGCAGTAAAATAGGGAAAAAAGCTTTAAAGGCAGCACTTTTGGGAATCCTAACAGAGAGAACGCAGACATGTCAATGAGTGCAGCTGAACACCTTTTAACCAAGGGGAAGCTGGCAATATTAGCAATGTCCCAGAAGGCAAAAGAATCCGTTATCTACTGGGATTTATTTGATACTACTATATCTTTAATATAAAAGGCAAACAAAAACTGAATGAAATGGTGGCCTGTTATGTTGGAGTTTTTCGGTCAAGTGTGCAGTTCTTGCCAGAAAGGGAGAAAATAACATCATAGTTTTGAATGCAGGTTTGATAGCAGGTAACTATAATGTATTGATTTATCCTGCCCTTGGCCCTGTGAAATTCTCACTGCTTTTACCATCCACCCTGAAACAGTATGCTTTGTGTGAATGAGGTTTGTTGGCTGGGGTTGCACTCTGTCATGGGCTCATCACCACTGCTTTAGAATGATAAAAGATACAGATGAAAGGCTCCTGGAAATGAAGACTGATGGTGCTTCTGTGGTATGATATGGGTAATGTTTTCTGGAACTGACTCTCAAATTGGGATTCATCCTGCCTGAGATGTCTACCATAAAATCGCTCACAAATGAGTTGCTAACCCATACCTCTTTTCACAGTCAGAGAAGACAAAGAAGTACTCCTAGGGTTTGGCTCTTGAAGCAGGCATAGAAATATATCTTAAGAAGGAAATGGGAGATACCTATTTCCAGACAAATTTCACCAGTTAAGTCCTTGCTAAGTAATACAGCCAGATGATCAACTCAGATGTAAACATCTGCATGTGGTCAGATAATCACATCTGAGTGTCCTATTGACTGAATTCCTAGCATAGTGTGGAAAAAAATTCTTTGATGTCTGCAAAAAGTTGAAAGGGTTTAGAAAGTAACTGGAGTTTTAAAATGTGCCTACCTCACTTAGGAGTACAAAATCAGGTGAGGGTGGTGAGGCACTGGAATGAGTTGCCCAAGGAAGTTGTGAATGCTCCAGCCCTGGCGGTGTTCAAGGCCAGGTTGGACAGAGCCTTGGGTGACATGGTTTAGAGCGAAGTGTCCCTGCCAATGGCAGGGGGGTTGGAACTAGATGATCTTAAGGTCCTTTCCAACCCAAACCATTCTATGATTCTAAGTTGCTAGAAACAAGTCTTCTTTCCTGGTATAAAGCACTTCAATATTTCCCCAAATGTCTTATTTTATCCTTGATATTTGATTATATATGTAAACATGTCACCCTTTGTTAGAAGCCTTTAGAAAGAAATCTGTTGAAGTGAAAATGGATCATGGCAAGAAGAAATAAATCATTGCATTTTGTGCTCCTGATTTGTTTATGCAATTTTTCTTTCAAAAAATTTACCTATTCTCCTACAGATTTGTTTTGTCTCTGACTTGTTCCTTGATAACGTGATGGTAATATGTGATTACCATCTCATTTTAAAACCCATAATCCAAATGCAGTAGGCAAACAGCTGGTGTAAATGATAGGTCGGTGTTGCATACATTGGATGTGGTCTCTGAGTGTGGAATATTTATTCTGACATTTAGGATGCAGTTTTGCTGCTGTGCCTACCCTGAAACCACTGGAAGCAAATCCCAGTGTCCTTACTCTGTTTCACTGTGCTTGTTAATGAACCACTTCTGTCTTGCACTGAGACTTCTTGCTACAGCAATGCAC
Source organism: Nestor notabilis (assembly GCF_000696875.1). Classification (NCBI taxonomy): domain Eukaryota; kingdom Metazoa; phylum Chordata; class Aves; order Psittaciformes; family Psittacidae; genus Nestor; species Nestor notabilis. Next base: position 199,258 of record NW_009925230.1, on the reverse strand, counting down.
TGCTTTAGAATATAACATTCATTACTAAAAAGTACATGTAACTTACATATTTCTAAATGAACTCCCAAGAGATTTAGGCCACTTTTTTTTTGCTCACCTCAAATGAGTTTTGTTCATGGGTTGCCAATAATTCTTTTCATACTATTTCTTGCTTTATATGACTCTGTTTAGAAGCAGAGAAAAATCAATATGGACTGGTTAGAGCATAACATTTAAAATAGTAATATTAAAGAGTTAAAAGCAATTTGCAGAGAGAAAAGCATTCAAATGAAACAGACCAGGTGAAAAAGAAATACAGTTCATCATGCACAGAGAATGTATTTATTGGACTAGTCCCAGTTCCAGATCAAAGATAGTGCAATAGTGGCTGGAATCCATAACATGTTTTCAGTGCCAGCAAATGTTTCACAAAACCATGCAGGGAAGTCTAGGATGTTCTTTTTCAGTATCATGTTAAAAGAGGAAAGAAAAAAAACCCAACAAGAAAGAACCCTGACCAGAAGCTGTTAAAGCTCTGATCAGGATTTCCACTGTACTACAATGTGCTAGAAGGCAGTTCTCTCAAATACAATTCTGATGTGCAAGAAATAAAAGAAAAAAAATGTTGAAATAAATGCTGTCTGCTGAACAGCAGCCAAACACTGCAGCAGGAAACTTGGTATCAGAACAATGAGCAATCTCACATGGGTGCACAGCAGATCTAGGGAAAAACTTTGAAGCAAGATCTTGTGTGTGTTTACTGTGACCTGGAGTTCTCTTTGTCTGAGAGGAGAAAAGAGTCCAAAGCAAGAATGTGGGCATGCTGAAAAGGTGCCTAGAACAGGGCATGAATAAGCTGTATTGACTCTGGCTGTCTGCATATGTGATAGCTAGAAGTTATAAGCCTGTGAAAAGAAAGGATGTGAAAGATAAACTGAGGAAGTCTGGTGCTGGGGCTTCTACTAGGCTGCCAATGCCACTGTGGGCTACTGGAATTAAATGTTAGGGAATGGGGATTTACTTCTTGAAATATTTCTTCTTTGGCAATAGACAAAAATATGGACAAACAACCCAGATGTACAAAAATGACATGATCTACCACAGCAAAGCATGAGAACCTGCATATACAGGAAATTGTCTCCATTCACTATACCTCATCATGCTCCCTGGTACTTCCAGCATTGCCACAGCTTAGATCAGTGCGATAGAAACTAATTTTTGCAGCTGTCTTGTAAATCATCATGTTAAATATCACTTTCCCAGATGAACATCAGACACTGGCAACCTGAAGGAATGTAAGCATAGCTACTATGATTTTACTATGTTTTTGCAGGATGACTTTCCCATTTCCCCTACTCTCCCATCTTTGATCACTTGCTTTTGTTTTTGATATCAGAGTCAAAATGTCTTTGCTTGTGAAATTTATCTATTTATGGTGCCCAAATTGCTTCTTGTTCCAAACCTCTCTGTGGTACTTGGTGTCTACTGGAAGACAGAGAATAATGTGACTGAAACAAAGAGGGTGAAGTCAAAGCCAGGTAAATTATTGCATACTGCTAGATTTAATTAGATTGAATGTACCATTCTGAGTTTTCAAACTATTACTATGTGGCATTTTACATTTTAATTCATTTCACCGAACTTGATATACAGAGAGAATTCCAGGAACAGTTTGGTTCGTCCAAAAATGGATATTTAAATGAATATTTAAAGATAGCACAGCTTTGGGATAGGAAGACAGACTATGACAGCAATGGAATATATAATATGCATAGTAAAGAAAGTCAAACACTGACTTTTTTATTCGATTGACCTAGGGTGAAATGTGTCATCCTTAAATGCCCAGCTACATCCCTCATGGACAGTTTTCAACAGTTGCTTCCAGCTGCTCTCTGGAGCTGAGAAATATTCTTTATGCTGAACTATTTGGAAGCATTCCCATTAAAAAATTCATTCAAAAATGTGGTATTTTGAGGTCTGAAAGTCTTTGGATTTGGTGAGTATTTGTAAACAAATACAAGGTACGGTTTCTGAAGTAGTTTGGTCTGGACTTCTAACTGGCTGGCCATCAAAAGGTGCATTGTTCAGACTAGGCACCCTCTTTGCACATATGGTATTGCTATGACTAATTAGGCTGGGATTGTTTATTTCACAGGAAGTTTAGGAAAAACAAAGTTTTCCATGAAAAAGCTCTTCAGTTTCTGGCCAGCTCTAGCAGTATGGGCTATATCACCAGTTAGCATAAAGCTTTTCTGTCTAGTAGTCTCCTGGCTCATTTCAATATTTAACCTTGTCTCTATTTTCTGCAAAGGTAGGCCAGTAGTCAGATATTTGGTATCAACCTTGTCTTATATCAATTTGCATATAGCTTTACTTCAGTTATAAGGAATATGCAAATATCTATATTGTTTTGAGCTGTCACTAGTCACCTTTGCGTTTATTTTTGCAAGTCTGTTCACATACAATGCTATCTGCACCAGCCTGAGCAAGTGGGAGCAGAGACCATTGAGGTTTGGCAACCTGTTTGGCCACCTGAAGAAGCCGAGTCCCTATTTCAGTAATGAAATATTCATATTCAGTAAGAAGTCTCAAAATGTTGTTGTTTTGTTGTTTTGTTTTTTTTAAAAGCACAAAATTATTTCACTCAGCTGTGTTGATTTCAATAGATAGGAGAGGACTGAAATCAGAGACAGTAATAGCAAAATTCCACAAGAAAAAACGATTCTCATACAAAATTCAGAGACAACTAATGTCAGGATATCTTACAGGAAGGTTTGTCCCGTGAAAATACATAAAAGGGCTCTCCAGCCAAAAAAAGACAAAATTAGTATCATGAAAAACATCCAAGCAAAACTGTACCTTGTGCCCTTTGGAAGTTCATCCATCTATCACTTCTGCATCTCCTAGCCTTAAGAAAAAGGAAATAATACAAGTTTTTTGTACTTGTTTTGTGAGTCTGCTGATAATTAACAATTTCTCATTAAAATAAAGTCATATTTGCATTTTGATTTATTAGTTACCCATGTAGATCTTAGCCCAGTGTAGATGTTGGGCTCTGAAAAAGAGCCATTTGGGTAGTAAGAACAATGGAAAATATTTTTGTCCTCAACTTTTTCTATGGCTTCTTAGCTTTTGGGCAGGCAAACATGTTGGCAGAAAAAAAACCTTGTAGGTTTGTGTCTGACTTTCCTGATTCAACAAGGTCTTTTCTATGGAGTTTGTGCAAGGAGTTGGTGTTCAGAAGAACTGTTTTTTTTCCAATATCTTGGCCTATTTCCAGCAGAGGCCTGTGACTGGGGAACCACATTAGGACCTGCATTTACACATTTCCTCACATGCTGTTCATGTAGACCATCATGTTTGGCTAGAAATAATTGTATGTCTTTAATACAAGAACACGTTCTTGAGCCTGGTACTTACCATTAATAAAAGTAGGGCATTTTCACAAGTACAGTACATTTCACAGAGATTGATCTCTCCTATCTCTGGATAGCAACAATGAAGATATCTGCACCTGAGATTACTGAATCGTCTAAGCTTCGTTTGCAGTCAACAGAGAAAACCTCTGGGGTGTGATTCATTGAGCTTATTTGAGATTTTACAAAATGATGAATTGCACTTAGAAGAATATCTTTCTCTCTGTTGACTGCAAAGTGAGCCTGGGATGTTTACCTGAGGTGTAATTATCCAGTGCTAAGCTTGTATCATAAAAAGAGAGAAAGAAGGACAGAGCTTCATGATACCAAGGCCAGTACTGGTACTTCCGGCCTCATGACTAACACTTCTGATTATGATCTTTCTATATAGAACTCAGTATTTCTGCTGCGTCCTTGTAACTTCTTTATTAGGTCACTTGTAAGAGCTTATTAGGTGCACTCCCTCCTCTTCTGACTATTATCAGCCCAATTGTCCAAAACTAGTAGGATCTGATTCATGTCCTTTCTTGACCTCTCATTAGGATTACAGCTGGGTTCCAGTTTATCAGCAACAGTCTGAAACAATTTTAATCAGTGTTGACCCTCACAGTCAAGCAAGCAACCCTGTTAAAATTAATGAGATGGCAACCCTTTAAGAGCAGGCAAGACTGACTGATGGGGAAGCTACCTGATGGCAAGCAGAGTCTCTTGACAAATCAGATGCACTCAGGTGTCTTGTCAACTTTGCACTCATTTTATTTTCCCACGTGAACCACCAGAAATAGACACTTCTGCTTCATTCCAACTTGCACTCACTTCCTCAGGGTACGCAACTGCCCAGAGCAATCCAGTCCTATTATTCTCAAAGGATCATATAGGAATTATGCAGCTATGCTGTGGCCAGGTAGTTCTGACAATTTAAAGGAACAATTTGGAGGATAGTGAGATGAAAAGAAAATGTTGCAATAAGGGGTGGAAATTTCCTTAAAAAAACATTACTCCACAAGAAATAAAGGTGAACATAATTTTTATTCTGTATATTTTTAAAAGCAGAATGTTGATTGTTT